>NC_042615.1:303092783-303233561 GCF_901001135.1 Rhinatrema bivittatum
GATTGGTCACTGTTGGAAACAGGATGCTGGGCTTGATGGACCTTTGGTCTGACCCAGTATGGCATTTTCTTATGTTCTTATGCAACAGAGTGGACATACCAGAAGGAGTAGAGAGACTGAGACATGATTTAAGGAAGCTTGAACAGTAGTCGACGATATGGTAGCTGGGATTCCATGCCAAGAAGTGCAGAGTCATGTATCTGGGTGCGGTAATCCAAAAGAGCTGTATCTGATGGGGGTGAAAGGTTCTTGTGAATGAACCAAGAGAGGGACCTTTGGTTGATAGTGTCTAGCGATCTGAAGACAGCGAAGCAATGTGACAAGGCTATAGTTAAAGCCAGAAGAATGCTTGGCTGCATTGAGAGAGGAAAGCCAGTAAGAAAAGGAGGTGATAATCCTGTTGTACAGGTCCTTGGTGAGGCCTCACTTGGAGTACTGTGTTCAGTTCCGGAGATGGAATCTCAAATGGGACAGAGACAGGATGGAGGCGGTCCAGAGAAATGCAACCAAAATGGTGGGGGGTCTCCATCAAATGACTTATGAGAAGTTGAAGGACCTAAATATGTATACCATTAAGGAGATGAGGTACAAGGGAGATATGAACCCAGCAAACAAATCGGAAGCCAATCCAAGGTTCCTGTGTAGCAGTAAGAAAAGTGAAGATCGATGTGTAAGAAAGACCTTTATTGAAAATTGCACGACTCTGGCCGAGTATCACTCTTTGTCAAGAGCTGCCTCAGGGGCTACTAAAATTGAAAATCAAATAACATATAAAATTAAAACACACATATAAAAAAGATGAAACTCAATCAACAACATACACGGATGTTACACCATAAAAATATGAAGCTGTGCATAAAAACATGTATATGTGTGCAGACATCATAATGGTTTGTAGGAAAACACAGAATGCAGAGCACAAGCAAAACAGAGAGATGAATCAACAGAACACATGAAACCAAGTGCTTATGTGGAGATATATGCTTGCATCATAAACATAGTTCTCAAATTGGCAATAAAGGCAAGTAACAAAATTGGTGTGAATTAAAAACTTAGATGTGCTGGAGAGGACAACTTGGTGTCTGTGTGAGACATGTCAACAGGAAAAAGGGATATTAAAATGAACTAAGGTTAAAAACATAAAATTAAACATAAAAATACAAAGAAGAAAAAGAAAGTAAAAGCTTACTGCATGTCAGCGGGGTGGATAGTGAGAAATTTTACTATTACTCTGTTTATTGAGCTGCCGCTCCCTCGTCCACCATCTTCTCTGCGACCGCCGAGACCGAAACTGTGCCGCACGACCCGGACCACCGAGACCGACGAAACCGCGCCGCACGACCCGGACCCTGACCCCAGCTGCAGGCCTGCGCAGCCGGCGCTAAAGCCCGTCGGGGCAAGGCCTAATAAAAAACTATAAGCACTCACCCCGGGGGCTCCAGCTCCGGCCACGAGGCTTGTCCCGGCGCACCTCCCCCAATGAACCAGCCTATCAGGGATAGACCTCCACGTCAGCAGACGAGGTAAGCGGGGGATTTAAATCCCTGCCACTCCCCTCAGCGTCGCGCGTCCGAAGGAGCACGACCTAAGGGGCCTGCCCCTTAGCGTGCCCCTTGGAGTGCCCCAGGCCCAGGTCCAATCCACCAAGAAGCCACCTTCCTCAGGCTCGTCATCCTCACCTCTACCACTGACCTTCCAGGATAGAATCACTCCCAGCAATTGGTCAGACAACTCCATTCACACATACTGAGGACAGAACACTCTTCCAATCAAACCCTACAAGCATACAGACTCCTTCAGCAACCATCCAATTCTATCCTCATTCAGACAGACACCTCCTTTCGTCCTTTCTCAGACATCTCTTGTATTCACTACAGACTCTCACCAGTTTGCATCCAGACCCAACCAAGCACTTCTCAGACTACACCTCTTCCAGAATTCCATTCATCATGTACACGTACAACATCCCAATCATCTACAACCAAAGGAGAATCTCCATAACCAAATCCACCAACGTCATACAAAAAAGAATTATTCCAATCATGACTTCACCTTTGAACCAACTTCTAGGCCTCACACTACTCTCAGTAACCCTCCTCAATGCGCAATCCTTAACTAAAAAGACACACATCCTCAATGATTACCTCCTGGATTCCAACCCAGACATCTGTGCCATCACAGAAACCTGGTTAAAAAACTCGGACATTGCCTTAACCAACCAACTACCTATCCAGACATATGACATCTTCACCTTCCAAAGACACAAAAAAAGAGGAGGCGGACTTCTTCTAGCCACCAAGAAAGAACTTAGGCTTACCACACATACAATCAAGACTGAGTCCAAATTAGAACTGGGTCTAGTTAAGTCAAAACATCTAAAATACTGTTAGTCTACGCTCCCCCCGGAGTTCTAGAAACGGACCCCTCGCCCCTCATAGAAGCCATTGTGAAACATATCAACTCACACCTACCAACTATGATTATGGGTGATTTCAACCTCCATACAGACGCTATACCTCGCTCTGCGAACTGTGAAGCCCTCCTCACCACTCTCGGCGCAATGGGATTCACTCAGACCATCAATAGCCCCACTCACAAAGCTGGTCACACTCTGGATCTTTTATTCATCAATTCTAATTTCACTTGCACAATAGAACCCTCTTGTACCCCAATCCCTTGGTCAGATCATTTCCTGATTGAATCTTCCTTCTCCACGTACAAACAGACACACACCGCTCCGCACCTTTCTATCATTCAATTCAGGAAAGCATGTCCATCTGATATACTTAGCGATCAGCTTTCCAAGGAACTCGCTAATGTAGATCTATCAAATCCTGACTCAGCCCTATCCTCCTGGCACAAGATTACAGAAACAGTCGCAAACAAATGGTGCCCAATAGTCTCCAAAACAATCAATCCAACAAAAAAGGGAAATCAACCCTGGTTCAGCACTGAACTAAAACAGATGAAACAGGACTTACGTCATAAAGAAAATAGATGGCGCAAAACCCCCAACACATCTACCCTTTCAACATACAAGGGATTCTTACATCACTACAGGACCTCCATTCTACAAAAAAAAAAGGAATACTATGCCAACAAAATACACCATTTCCAGTACGATGCCCAGGCCCTATTTGCATACGTAACACAAATCACTAAATCAACTCCTCCATCTATTCCAGACGAACAAGCTCTATCCAAGGCTAATGAGCTCGCGTCTTTTATTCAACAGAAGATTTTAAATACCCTCGCCCTCCTTCCTCCAATTACAACACCTCTCAAGTCAGGTGAGAATCCCAACTCCCTTATTAGACCCAAGTTTGACAGTTTCGAAGCAATCTCCACCAAAGAGATCGAATCCCTCCTAAAAAGACAGAAACCATCTAGCCATCCGGCAGACAATATCCCGTCGAAACTCCTGCTTCTCATCCCAAATACGATCTCAGGACCGCTGACAAGTATCATAAGCGGCCTTCTAACTCAAGGGATCTACCCAGACAGTCTAAAAACCGCTTCACTCAAACCCCTCCTCAAGAAACACAATTTAGACCCTAATGTACTAGCTAACTTCAGACCCATTTCTAATCTCCCATTCGTTGCCAAACTTACGGAGAAACTGGTAAACACCCAGTTTTCAGAATATCTAGAGGACCACAATATCCTATACCCTTCGCAATATGGTTTCCGCAAATCACGCAACACGGAAACCCTCCTCATCTCACTTACAGACCATATTATAATGGGATTAGACAAAGGATACTCCTTCTTATTAGTCCTGCTAGACATCTCGGCGGCATTTGACACTGTCAACCACTCCATCCTTCTGGATCGCCTAGCAGATATCGGCATCTCCGGATCAGCCCACAATTGGTTCAAGTCCTTCCTCAGCAATAGAACTTTCAAAGTCAAAATCAATAATAAAGAGTCACCCCTAACAAAATCAACCCTTGGTGTACCACAAGGATCCTCCTTATCTCCAACCCTCTTTAACATATACCTCCTCCCCCTCTGCCAACTGTTAACTGATCTCAATCTAATTCATTATCTGTACGCAGATGACGTGCAGATTCTAATCCCTATAACAGACTCTATCTCAAAAGCTCTCACCCATTGGAATAACTGCCTTCAATCCATCACCAATCTACTCAACAGCTTAAACTTGGTTCTCAATGCCTCAAAGATGGAGCTTCTCCTCATCTCCTCAAATGAAAACAATATCCCCCCACCATCACCACACAACTCTCACATCACCTATAAGCATGTTAGAGACCTTGGAGTAATACTAGACAATCGACTAAACCTAAAGAAAATGGTCAACACAACATCCAAAGACTGCTTCTACAGACTACAGGTTCTAAAACGACTTAAACCACTCTTATTTTTCAACGACTTCAGGACAGTCCTCCAAGCGCTACTGTTCGCCAAAATAGACTACTGCAGTGCCCTTTTCCTAGGCCTCCCCAAATCTACCACCAAACCACTGCAGATGATACAAAATGCGGCAGCGAGATTGCTGACCAGCACCAGCCGTGGTGAACACATCTCACCCATCCTCAGAAACCTACATTGGTTACCAGTGAATTTTAGAATCTTATACAAATCATTCACCCTAATACACAAAACCATCCATCATCAACTCCAACTCGACCTGGAAATCCCATTCAAACTCCACTCCTCCAACAGACCAACTAGAGATATTCACAAAGGCACTCTGAAATTTCCCCCTACGAAAGCCACTCGCCTCTCTGCGACCAAAGACAGAGCTTTTTCGATAGCAGGCCCATATATCTGGAATAACATTCCATCAAACCTCAGATTGGAACCCTGCCTTTTAACTTTCAGAAAAAAACTCAAGACGTGGCTCTTTCACCAAGCCTTTTCTGATACACCAGACAATCACTAGTTGCCCTGTACTCTTACACGGACTTTGGCTATTAGCTTCACGAAAAATGGACTCGGGCACTTCCAGGTTAAAGCATCTTTAAGCTTTTAACCAGCATTCACTATTGTATCACTTTATAATTATTACAGCCTTTACCTTCTTTCCAGCTTTTGTTTTTAAGCTTCCAAGTTCTCTATTCATTGTTGATTGTAACTTTGACTTATTTTTATCTTTTGTTATGTATAGTTTACCTAAATTGTTACCTCAGTTATACCCTTGTTAAATGTAAACCGATCCGATATGGTTATTTACTATGAAGGTCGGTATAAAAAACTGTTAAATAAATAAATAAATGATTATAACATTGTTCTTTCTTAAAGAAAGAGATAAAAAGGTAATCAAATATGTACAAAGGTAAGAAATTAAAAATTAAAAAATTAAAAATGGACCTTGTGATCGTACAGTGATTCACATCTTGCCATGGAGCAAATATGTAATAAAACAATTGTTGCACTGCGATGGGAGAGAGCACCGGGGGCACTCTCCAGTGTGGGACTAGAGATGTGTGCCCTTGCAGAGAGACGGTCTGGAACTGGAGAACCAGGGACCTCCACCGGCCCTGCACACTTCCGTGAGGCCACCAACACAATGGTGGTCTCTGAGTGGTCCTCCAACCACTCCAAGCCCTTTCAGATCTGCCACTGGGTAATGGCAAGAAGCAACAGGCCGGACAGAGGTCAAGGGCGGATGAAGACATCTGATACAGGACAAGACTCAGGCATTGAGGAAGACGAAGACTCTGATGAAACACAGACTAGGAACTGGAACACAGATGATGAAGACTCTAGAACTTGTGCCAAAGTGTGCCCTCCACAGCCAGCTAAGGCCAGGCACGGCCCACACCATGGAGGTAAAGGAGAGTTCATTCGAGAACAGGGGCAAAGGTCAAAGCAGGGACAAGGACTCCGAAGACCCGGACAGGATCAGAATACAAAGCAGAACCCCAGGCTCCAAGGCTCGGTGTACAGAACTCAGAGCAGACTCGGAGACAGACCAGAACCGAGGCTGGAACCTGAAGCTAGAGGAAGGTCCCGGAGGCTTGTGCTGCCAATCAGGAGAAGGCATTTGGGAAGAGGTCAAGAACAAAGCAAGTCAGATGAGGAACGAGATGACTCCTTGCCGCCATCAGATAGAAAGACCCTCTAGCGCTCTACACACCCCAGCGGGGGTGGTCGTGGACCACTGGACCACTATATGCCCCACTCAACCCAGCCGGGTTGGTCATGGACCACGAGGGATGGGTCAGAGTGGAGCTGAGGACATCTGGATAAACACATCAGGGACATCTAAGGCAACAAACATCTGAAACATGGACGAAGACACCAGGGCTGGAACGGAACATCAGAATATTGAAGACAACAGGAGTGGATGGACATCACGATGAAGACAAGAGACCAGGAACAATGACGACGAGGGATCCCAAGATGAACAACAAGAATGCCAGCAGGAGCAGAGAGCAGGAGTCCTAAAGAGGACAAGTTCCAGGGAAAAACTTACTCCTTGAGAAGGCAATGAATGACTGACCAGAGGAGCCTTTTGTAGGCTGAAGAGGTAGATCCAGGAAGTGAGATCATCCAGGACCCACTCCCTCACTTGCCCTTTAAGAAGGGCAGAGAGGCGCGGCCCCGCGCCTAGAGAAGGCAGGAAGGAGAAGCAGCAGGACCCCTGACAGAGGCCCTGCTGAGAGAGGAGGAGTTGGAGCTGGGCCGTACAGGCCCTGACATTGGAGGCGGAGCAATGCGGCATCCTGCTTCCGAAGAGCAGGCCTACAGGCCTGCCGAGGATGGCATGGGCAGCGGCTCCATGCCACGAAGAGCTGGCTGAAGTCTGTAGCTCTTGCCGCGATGAAGACAAGCTTGTCAGTGGCCTCCTGCAGCGTGTGAGAGCTCCGCCGCGGCTCCTGCCTCGCCGGCATGTTGGCAGCCTGGGTCGCAAAAGTAAGAGCCTGCTCGCGGCAGCGCCATCTCCCGACCCGAGGGCTGTTCCAAAGGCCTAGGCCATGCCCCTGGAATGCCCCTGGGCAGGCACCACACCCCCGACACGCCCCCCCGGAACGCCCCGAACATCGCGCCGCCAACCCGACATGCCCCCGACATGCCCCCCTAACGAAGCCCCGGGACTTACGTGCGTCCCGGGGCTTATGCGCGCCGCCGAGCCTATGCAAAATAGGCTCGGCGCGCGCAGGGGCGTTTTAAAAGGGTTACGCCCGTACCTTATGCACGTAACCCTTTTAAAATTTACCCCTTAATTAATAAGCCTGATACTTTTGATGCAACTCCAACATTGTTTTCTGCTTTAATGTTAAGAGGCAATGGAGAATTGGACTCAGAAAGCAATAAACAAGGGCCCTGACTTTTATGGTCTGGGAAACTAAGTATGGAAATAACTTGTATGCACAGCAGATACTACCATAAGCTTGCTGAGAAGAATGAATGGACCATTTGGTCCTTTTCTGCATCATTTCTATGTTTCTATGTTTCTAAGTACTTATCCAGAAAAGTGGAGGTCACTAAATGTGACCAGATATTCTGCCACCGCCATTTAGCTGGATAAGGCCATACTTATCTTGGCTAAGTGATGCTGAATATCGACTTCTATGATTTGACATTCAAAGCCAACCCATGATTGTGTTATGTTATTTTGTGTTATATCAGGTCTACAGTGTAGTTTGATAAAAGTGTGTGCATGAATGAATTTTAAATAAGCCTTTGATAAGGTAAACATCAAGTTGTTAAAGTAAGACTGATAACAGAAAATGGGAATTTATCGCTGATCTGTTTTAGTGTTTTAATTGAAGAAAGACTAAAAGGAAAAAAATAACTTGTTATTTAATGTTAGAAAGTCATAGTGGTGGTGAAAGAGAATTAGCCTGTAGTATGCTACATTTACATGCATAACTCCTTTGAAAATTCACCTGTAAGGTTCCATACTGATGATAGAGACAGACAGGCAAAGATTTTCTTGTGAAAAAAAAGTGTGATGGAATAGCAGTTTTTGCCTTATTGATTTTTTTTTTTAGTTAGGGTGTAGATAACAGGAAGAACAAAGAGGGAAGACCATAAAGAACATTCAGAAGATCAGCAAAGAGGGGGAAAAAAGCGTGTACACTTGCAGTTCTGCTTTGAAGTGTCTGAAAGGCGGAATATAAAATAAATAAATAAACAAATACAATTTTCTGAAATTTGGGTACTTTACTGAATCCCAATGCAAAACTCATACAGAAAGAATCTTTGGATCTGTTAAAAATAAAACCCTGTAGGGTGGTGAAGTGATGAGGGAACTCTTTTTTTTTTTTTTTTATAACTCTATTTATTGGGTTTTTCACATATTCCCATGGATGTGACCAGTAACATACATCAGTTGATAATGAGTACAGAGCATACTTTGTTGTACAATATGAATCAATATTATAAGAACCCGAAACCGAATGCCACAACGTATACGGGAAAAAAAATGCAGGCAAAGTACAGTAGTGCTATTTTACATTTACCAAAAAGATAACCATAACATACTGGGAAGTGCAATACTGATCGAACAAACGTTCCCAATGCCAACAATACCCCCCCCTCCCCCTCCATCCCCCAACCCTACTTTCTTCTCCTCTATCCCCCCCCCCCCCTGCTTGGGTGTACATTTGCCAGGATCTCAAGGGCGATCGGTAATGACCGACAAAGGGCACCTCAGGTAGCCCGGCATATTACACTGGTTTAGGTTGTAAGTATGTAAGAAAGGGTGCCCAGATTTGTGCAGTGTCCGAGGAGCGAGAAGAGGACTGGTGATTGCTAATATACATTTCGTGGGTAAAGAGTCTGAGGAACAGTTTAAACCACATATCCCATGTAGGGCCTGCGGTGTCCAACCACTTAGTAAGTATCACTTTCTTGCCTATGAGAGCCGCCTTAAGCAGAAATGCCTTCAAAAAGGCCCTCCGGGGACCAGGCAAAAGATCCCATTGTATAACCCCAAATAACCAAAATTCAGGTGATTGTGGAAACTGGCAGTGCCAAAGTCGTGTACAGAATAACCTGATCTCCTGCCACAAAGATTGGACATGTGGGCATGTCCAAAAAACATGTGTGAAGGTACCTGGGGAGAGGCCACATTTTTTGCACATAGGGGAGTCACAGAGTTGAGCCTTAAATGCTTGAGTGGGGGGGATAAACCCTTGCCATAAAAACTTATATTGGGTCTCCCGCATATCTTCACTAATGGAGATGTCGGGAATGGTTACAAAACATTTCAAAAAATCTTCATAAGTAAGTTCCAACTCTTTCCAGGTGGACCATTTCTGATACAATAGTTGTAGATGACCCTTCTCTCTTGGTTGGATCAATTCTTTATAGAAAGCTGATATCTTAGGAGGTTTTTTCGGCCCTGAGTCAAGTAGGTGTTGTAAGAGAGTGGTACATTGAGTATTTCCCCAGTGCCCTGAACAGGACTGCATAAAATGTCTGATTTGTAAAAAAGCATAGAAATCAGTATGGGGGGATACAAAATTGTTTTTGGAGATCAGCAAAACTGTATAGGGTCCCAGTGAGTGGGTCATGCAGCTGATAAAGGAACTGGAGGCCCTCCGTACACCATCTCTTAAAAGGTGTTTCCCCAACTCCAGGTAGGAAATATCCATTATTCTGGATACGTAAAAAGGGTGTGATACCAGGTGTCTGATGAAACATTTTGCAGAGACTTGCCCAAGTTGCCCGACACGTGGTCACTAGCAGATGAGTTTTGAGGTGAGGCGGGATGTCTGAGGACCGTGCATGAAGCAAAGAGTTTAATGAAGGGACTTCATACCAGAGCTGTAATACGGAGTTAGGTAAATAATAGGAGGAACCAAAGATCCAGTCTTGTACAAAGCGGAGATTACAGGCTAGGTTGTAAGTTTTTAAGTTAGGACATCCCACTCCCCCCTGCTGCTGGGGTAGGTATAGCATCTTCAAAGGTATGCGAGCTCTTTTGCCCCCCCACAAGAAAACTCGGAGGGTATGAGTCAGTTTATTCAGATCAGATGTGGTGAGACAGATTGGCAGCATTTGCAGTGTATAAAGCCATTTTGGCACTATCATCATTTGGTAAAGGCGTACTCTGCCCCGTAACGATAAAGGTAAATTTCTCCATTTGGTCAGGGTATCTATCGTGAAGGTCAGCTTTGGGTGAATGTTAAGCCGATAGATAGAGTCCAACTGGTTGGGAATGATAATCCCCAAATATTTAAGGGTGTCAGATGCCCATTTCAACGGGAACTCCCCCGCCCAGCTCTCCTTTAGAGTGCGCCCCACATCTAGTGCCTCCAATTTGTCCCTGTTAATCTTGAGGCCCGCAAACAACCCGAAAAGTTCCTGTACTTGTAGCAGATGTGGCAAAGACCGGTACGGGTGAGTCAAGAATACCAGGACATCGTCAGCGAAAGCCGCCACTTTGAAGGACTGTCCAAGTTTGTCGAAGCCATGGATGTCCGGGTGTAGCAGTATCTTTCTTAATAAGGGATCTATCGTGAGAATATATAGAAGGGGGGACAAGGGGCATCCCTGACGCACTCCCCTCTGGATGGGCACATAGTCCGACAACGATCCATTAGTCAGAATACGGGATTGAGGACAGTGATATAAGAGCTCTATGTAAGACACAAAATCCCCCGTTATACCATAGCGCTCCAGAACAGAGAACATGTATGGCCAGGCTACCCTGTCGAATGCCTTTTCACTGTCAAACCCAATAGCCAACGCCGGCACCCCATGGTGCTGGCACAGCTTCATTGCTGATAACAGTTTCACTATATGACCGGTGGCCGAGCGGCCTTTAACAAAACCCACCTGTTGTTCCGTAACTAATCGCGGCAGCAGTAGTGCTAATCTATCTGCGAGAACTTTTGCCAGAATCTTGAGATCACTGTTCAACAGCGATATGGGTCTGTACGACTCTGGTTTTTGCGGGCCTTTTCCCGGTTTCGGCAATACTATAATATTTGCAGAGTTAAACTCTGAGGGGAAACTCTGGTGTAACAGACCATCCACATAGAAATTCGTCAAAGGGACTGTCAGGGGGACCTTCAGTATCTTAAAAAAGTCGTAGGAGTAACCGTCAGGCCCTGGCGATTTACCCGATGCCACATCTGTGATGACCCGTAGGACTTTGAAAGTTTGAATGGGGCGGTTGAGAAATTCCCTCTGGGAAGATGACAAACACGGTGTATGCAAATCCGAAAAGAAAGATCGTTCCGCATCTCCCCCTAGGGGGGGGTCCGCAGCATAGAGAGTGGTGTAAAAAGACTGGAAGACTGTCCCAATAGCCTTAAGACCTGTGACTTTCTGTCCCTGAGGGTTTAACATGGCCTGTATCGCAGTTCGGGCTCTAGCCCTGCGCACGAGATTGGACATGGGCTTCCCTACCTTATTCCCATAGCGAAAAAAATTATGTTGAGCCACCTGGAGTGCGTTACTAGCCCGTTTGTGTAAAACTGTGTTGAGCTGGTGGAGAAGGTGAAAGTAGGCCTGCCGATGGGCTTCTGAAGGGGCAGAAAGAAGCGTGTGCCTAGCTTGTTTGGTCTGAACATCTAAGCGAAGGATATCGTTCATAAGGCGTTTATACCGGGCGCTAACAAAGCTAATTAGTTCGCCTCGTATCACGGCCTTCCCCGTTTCCCAAAACAACTGAGGCTGGTCCACGTGTTGAGCATTATCCCTTGCATAGTCTGTCCACTTGGTCAACAAAAACTGTCAAAACTCTTTATCTCCCTTCAGATGGTTGGGAAACCGCCACCAATTGTCTCCTCCCGATTTCTGTCCTATGTTAATGACCAATGAGACAGGGGAATGGTCCGAGATAACTGGGTTCTCAATCTCTGCCTTTTCCACCTTCCCAAAAGCTTCTTGAGCCAATAGTATATAGTCCAGGCGAGAGAATGTCTGATGGGGGTTCGAGTAAAACGTATATTCCCTGTCGGTAGGGTGAAGGACTCGCCAGATATCCAACAGCCCGGTCACCTCACAGAACTTCCCCATCCCTTCCCCCCGTGTCCCCAAGCGGGTCCCACTTTGCGTAGTTCTGTCTAATGTGTTGTCCACTACACAATTAAAATCCCCCGCGGTGCACAAAAGACCTTCCCGGTGTGTAAGGAGAATGTCAGCAAATTTACTTAAGTATTTCTGTGGGTTATCAGTGGGAGTGTAGACATTTCCAATGGTGACCTTCTGCCCTCTCCATCTCCCTATTACCAACACATAATGGCCATCCGGGTCAGCAATAGTGCGCTCCACCTCTAGGTCTGCGGATTTGCTAATCAGTATAGCCACACCGGCTTTGCGGCGAGTGGATGCAGCGTATAAACAGTCCCTCACCCAGTCCCTTTTCAACTTTTGACTCTCAAGAGATGTCAGATGTGTTTCCTGAATACAGGCAATATCCCCATGCAAACGTTTTAAATGGGCTAAGATTTTCTTACGTTTAATGGGAGACCCCATACCATGAACATTCCATGAAATTATTTTCAGCATGAGTCATGCAAAAAGTAAAGTAAGCTAAACAAAGGCTGCTGCATTACCGCTGGAGATAGAGGATCCCAGCCGCCCTCCACCCCCAGTTGGGTCCTGCGATACGATGTCCGCAGGAACCTTCTCCCATCCTCACCGACCCGTCGCCATGCCCACAAGCACTGCAAAATCTTTTCAACCCGATATCCCCATGCCCATTCATTCATCATACATACTAACCCCCAAGCAGACGCCCAACTCCCCCTCCCCCCCACCCCCCCACCATGTCTACCCCCCCTACACCATTGCAACACAAAAACCATGCAGCCGAACGGGCACTGAAAAAGGTACCCGATCCGGGAGGTCCGCTCAGGATGTCCGGGTGCCACGGACAACAATAACTTGGTCCAGATCCCCAACAGGAATCGCAATGAAACAAAAGTCCAACATGAAATCCAAGAAAGTTCTTGAGTGCAGAACTTGTCGGGTCGTGCCTCCAGCACTTAGTAGCCTCCACCCCAGGTGCGCCGCCCAGGGGAATTAGCTGAAGCCCTCTCCGGCAGGACCAGCGGTCTCCAGGTGGAAATGAGGTGACATATCATATGGTAGCTAGGCCCTTCTCAAGCCAACGGGGCCTAGGCGCGCACCCGAGAGAGGCAAAGCCAGGCAGAGAAAATCATGGCCGTCACGGGCCTGACACGTGTCTCGCCGCCAAAGTGTTCACAAACGTTTTTGCCTCCTCAGGGGTCTTGAAGAGGTGGGTTTTCCCTTCCCACCCGACCTTCAACGTAGCGGGATAGAGGAGGGCAAATTTAATACGTTTCTCAAAAAGCTGAGAACACAGCGGTGAAAATTTTTTCCGTTATTGGGAAACCTGCACCAAATAGTCCTGGGTGATCCTGACAGTGTGGCTCTTGTATTTCGCCTCTGGGTTACGCCTGTAAGCCATCCAAATTTTTTGTTTAATAGCTGAATTAAGGATCTTCGCGATAGCTATTCGAGGGCACTTGTCTGAGTCCCGGTGGACCCCCAGCCTATGCGCTCTTTCAACTTTCAGTGTTCCTTGCAAGTCAGGGAGGCCCACCGCCGCAGGCAGCCATTCCTCTAGAAAGTCTCCCAGCCCTTGATCATCCACAGCCTCTGGTAGCCCTAAAAATCGCAAATTATCTCGGCGGAGCCGATTTTCCAGATCGTCCATTTTTTGTAAACATTCTTGGAGGGTTTTATCTTGCGCGCTATGTTTCTCCGTGGTGGCAGCCCAACGATCCGTTCCTCTAAGCCGTCGAGTCGTGGTTGGAGCTCCGCCAGTGAGGATTTTACCTCTTCTAGTTGGTGTGTCATCCCCGCTAGTTTGATGTCCAAGGTCGAATCCAGTGTGGCCTTGAGGGTTTCCACTGTGAGCGGGGTTGCTGACTCCGGGCTTGTGCTGCCGGGGCTCGCCGCCATTTTAGGATCCGCGGGTTTCAGCTTGTCCTTTTCCTTCTCCCTTTTTCCGCCGCGGGCAGCCATCAATTGTGGAGATTTGTACATATAATGTACAATCGACATGGGCTGTTTCCAGACAAGCGCTGCCTGTACCGATTCGCCAAGTCAGAGGGGTAGTAAAGTGAGAATAAAGTCCGTGGCACCCGGAGCTCAGGGAGAACACGTCCTCCCTAGCAAATCATCCCACGTGACCCCGATGAGGGAACTCTTAAGGATAAAGCCTGTAGCTGTCTTCCAGATTGACCACAGCTGGGAATACACCATCTCTCATAACCAATAACTGTCACTGCATGCCACAGGGGAAACCAGATAAATCACACAGGACTTAACACTGTTTCAAGGAACACTACATAGGTGGGAACATAGTACTCTTTATATATAAACTGTAGTATATAATCTTATAATTTCAATTTACTATCTCTTGTTCTGTGCTTTCTTTTACAACATTCAATCAAAAAGCTCTCACAGAGAAACCATTAGCCAGATGAAACAGGTCTGCTTCGCTGCAAGAAGCAAATTCTAACTGCCAAGAACTGTAAAAACGAATTTGAAATGATCCCAAAATTTTAGTTTTGTGACTTCTGATGAACATTTCAAAACTAACAATACAAAACTAACAATGGAGTGAATTTTCAAAGGAGTTATGCGTGTAAAAATAACATATTTCATAGCAATTTTCAAAATCCCATTTACATGTGCAGGCTTTTGAAAATTCAGCCCTATGGAGTGAATTTTCAAAGGAGTTATGTGCCTAAAATTTTCAATTTTCAAAAGTCCATTTACAAAGATAAAGTCCATTTATGCATTTTACAGGTGAATTTTTAATGCCTGGGGAGCACATTAATTAGGTAATGCACTAATAAGTTGGGCTTCTGCTCACCAACCGTTTGCCCAAATATACCCTTAAATGCCACAGCATGCTCATCTCAAAAGTTTTCAAAAGGGACGTGGTGTGGAGGGAAAGACATAAGATTTTGAGCTGTAAGAAGTGAAGAGATATTCAGAAAACATAAGTTCTAGTTGCGTTGCTTTCCTTTTGTCAGATACACAGTCAGACACTTTCTTACTGTATGTCCACTATGTTTTGTAAATTTGCAGTGTTATGGTGAACACACAGAGAAGATAATATATGCAGCTATATGGATTTGCACGTGCATGTACACATTTTATATCATGCGCATAAATGCACGCATACTATATACTGTATGATACGTGTAAATCTACCCAACATGTTCGTGTATCAAAAATACACAGCATGTATTTTAAACATAGCCTGAGAAGTTTCAACTTATCCAGTTAACTGGCAACAAAGTCCAGTTAAGTAGTGCTGTGGCAACATATCTAGATAAGTAGCACTGTTTAAGACTTATCCAGTTAACCCCTAGATTTACCAAAATGCTGTATTGGGGTCCCAGTGGAGTTCCGCTGCAAGAGTTTAGAACTCTATGGCAAATTCAGCCAAAGATCTGTTGCCTTGCTTCAATTCAACCAAAGCAGAACCGGCTACAGAAGTTTGAGCAGGGTTTTCGAAAACGTAAGAACATAAGAACATAAGAAAATGCCATACTGGGTCAGACCAAGGGTCCATCAAGCTGTGGGTTTAATAAGTTGTGAATCTAGATAAATAAGGCAGTCCCTTCTCACAGTTCAGAGTTAACTCATCACATGATCCCAGACTCAGGCCATCACCATGTGGGTCATAGGAACAATCATTTGTCTCAAGACTCTCTTTTGCAGAGGCCTGGATACCTGTTTAAAGGACGAGCTGGCTGCTCGCGAAACACCTGACTCGCTGGACGATTTAGTAGCCTTGGCCACTCGGATTGATCACTAGCTCCGGGACAAGGTGAAGGAACTCCGGCCTAAGGTGTTACCTGGGTTGAAACAGGCTAGTGCTGCATCTGCACCTCGGATGGTTCCAGGAATCCTTGCTGCTGATAAAGATGAACCGATGCAACTTGGTCATGGACTTTTGACTTCTAAAGAAAGAAGACTTTGGAAGAAGCGCGGCCTTAGCATGTACTGTGGTCAGCCTGGCCACGATGTCTCTACATGCTCCATTCATCCAGAAAACGGACAGGCCTAAGTCCTGCAGGAGGACTGTTCTTAGGCCATACTGCGCCCTCTCCTCCGCTCTCTCTCCCAGTCTCCTTGACCTACGGACCGGTCACAGTTCAGACCTCCTGCCCTAGTAGACTCAGGGGCAGGAGGCAACTTCATTCTCAGATGTCTAGTGGAATACTTGAGGATCCCCCTCATCAAATTAAAAGATCCACTACTGTTATCCTCCATTCATGGAGAGCCCTTACCAGGCGACGTGACTTACCAAACAATTCCAGTTCCTCTCCGCACCAGAGCTCTCCATACAGAATCACTCTCCTTCTTTGTACTGGAAAAGGCCATGCACCCTATGGTCCTGGGGTTACCCTGGCTGCAAGTGCACCAACCCCAATTTGACTGGGCATCTTTGGATCTCTCTTGCTGGGGCCCAAAATGTCATGGGAAGTGCCTTAAGGAGATCTCGCCTATTATATGCATGCCTACGACACCAGCGATGCCAGGACTGCCGCCCCAATACACATCCTTTGGGGATGTATTCTCCAAAGAAGTGGCTGATATTCTTCCTTCGCATAGGCCCTATGACTGAACCATAAGACTGAAGCCCAACACTGAGCCACCGAAGGGAAGAGTGTACCCCCTCTCAGCTCTCAAGTATAAAGCAATGTCGGAATACATTGAAGAATATCTCCAGAAGGGCTTTATCCGACCATCAAAATCGCCAGCCGGTGCAGGCTTTTTCTTTGTGGGGAAGAAGGATGGTACCCTACGTCCATGTAACGATTACCGAGGTCTAAATGAAATCATGATCAAAGACTGTTACCCCTTGCCGTTAATCTCGGAGCTTGGCCCCTTGCAAGGGGCCAAGCTATTTTCAAAGCTTGACCTGAAAGGGGCCTACAACCTCATTCGCATTAGGACGGCCACTTCGAGTATCTTGTAATGCCGTTCAGGTTGTGCGATGCACTCGCCATTTTCCAAAATATTATGAACAACATCTTGCGGGATCTGCTGTACAAGAATGTTGTGGTCTACCTGGACAATATACTCATCTTCTCCCAGGATTTGGACACCCACATTGCAGACGTTAAGCAAGTACTCCACCGACTCCGCGAACACCAAACTCTCTAAGTGTGAATTTCACAAAGACTCTGTGCCTTTTCTAGGCTACATAGTGTCAAAGGAAGGCTTCCAAATGGACCCTCACAAACTTGAAAGTATCAAGAATTGGTCTCAACCTACCAGCCTGAAGGCTTTAAGGAGATTCCTGGGGTTCACTAATTACTATCGAAGCTTTATGACATAGTGAGGGCAAAGGTAGCGCTGGCGCCATTTTGAAGATTGGCAATACGGCCCGCGTGCAGGAGGTCGCTCCTGGATCCCCGCTGGACTTTTGGCAAGTCTTGTGGGGGTCAGGAGGCCCCCCCCAAGCTGGCCAAAAGTCCCTGGGGGTCCAGCGGGGGTCCGGGGGCGATCTCCTGCACGCGTGACGTCGGGAACCAGGAACCAAAATGGCGCTGGCGCTACCTTTGCCCTGTCACATGATAAGGGCAAAGGGCCACCGGCGCCATTTCTTTCAACGCAGCCTTGGCCAGAGAGCTGGAAATCGCGTCGGGACCCCCCCACTGGACCCCAGGTAATTTAAAACATTTTGGGGGGGGGGGGGTTCGGGAGGGTGGGGGATTTGTTTTAAAGGTTCGGGGTGGGTTTTAGGGTTTTTTTGGTGTGCCGGTTTTCCCGCGCCCTATTTAACGATACAATACAAATGCCCCTGACGATAAATCGGGGGCATTTGTATTGTATCGTGCACTCTAACAATTTTGGACGATTTTAAAATTATCTGACGATAATTTTAATCGTTCAAAAACGATTCACATCCCTAGTGCATTCTCTCTGTATGTTGTTCAACGTTACACACAGAGGGATTACTGTAGTCACACTAGTGTCAATGTGTCACACACACACATCCACTTCATTTAAAGAAAGAAAGATTAAAACATTTTTGTCCAGCACTGCAGCAGATAAAATCCCATCATGTTAGGCAAAAGTAAGGAAGTGGGAAGCCTGCAGTTGTTGGTAGGGAATTTGTTAGCAAGAAAACAGTGAGACTTCAAACCAAAATAAAGAGGGATTTTTTCAAATCCAAAATATCTGTAGGAGAGGAAGGCATGTGAAGCCACAAAAAAATTAAAATTTGGGGAGGATATGCCAGTTCCATCAGTGTATCAGCCACATCCTGTTGTGTCGGAGGAGAGGGAAAGGGAAGACACTAGTAGCAGCTTCAGAGTACAACCACCAGTGCCTTTTGAAGTAGAAGTACAAGTGGTGAAACATAAAGTACCAGCGGTGCAATTCCTTAGTGCAGCAGAGGCCATAAAAACAGTTTTCTCATCCTCTTCCTCTGACTCAGTGCTTGAAGAATCTCCCTTTAAAAGATTTCCTGAAGCAGAGATGGGAGAGGTGTTAGCTGATGACCCAGTATTAGGATATTTAGTCAGCACCATGCTAGCCTCCACTTCATTGATGGAGGAGAGAGAGAGGCAGGAACAGATGTTGGAGAGGGAGAGCAGGCCACACTGACAGTGAAGGTGACACTGAAGGTGAGTGAATACTCTGCTGCAGTTCCTCAAGCTCCATCTGTCTCCACCACCACTTCAGTGCCAGCAGCATCATCCATCCTCAAGCATGCAGACAGAGCCAAAGGATCACGAAAGAAATCTGTGATCTGGAGCCATTTTCAAATTAGGGAGGCCCCATGCTTTGCACTTTGTAACTATTGCGCAAAGGACATTAGCTGAGGAAAGCAACTGGGCCACTTAAATAATTTTGGGATGGAACATCATCTGAAGAAGCAGCATCCCCTTCAATATGCACCTGGGGATGATAGTAGCAGTAGTCAGGTGGCCTCTTCTGCAAGACAGAGGACACTAGTATTTGAAAAGGGGACAAGTGTTCCTCAAGCTGTTTCCAAGCCTTTGGCTCTTTCTAACAGTCAGGTGGCAGGCCAGCAGCAGCAATCCCCAGCTATATTCTTAAAAAAAAAAGTCCACAATAGAGGAAATAGGGTGGTGTTCGGTGATACTCTCACAGGGAAAGAGGCAGGCAGCATCCAAAGTGGTGACTAGGACTATGGTTGAGATGATCAGCCCCTGCGGGATGAGGAGAATGTGGTTCTCAGGTGTTTGCTGCAGCTCTTAGTGCCAAACTTTAAAGTGCTCTCCAAGACCACTTTCAGCGGAAAGTTCATCCCCAGTTTGTACAAATATTGCTGTTGCCATGTACAGGCATTGTTGGTGAAGGTATAGGGGAGCAGAGGGCATTTCTCAAGCTACATCTGGACATCCACAAACTCCTCACATTCCTTCCTCTCTCTAAAGGCACACTGGTGGGACCTGGCTGAGATAGGGACAGGCAGCAACTCCACAGGGGCTGGAGATAAAGGATGCAAGTGCCCATACCTCCTCCAATATTTTAGCAGCTATAAGAGGGTTGGCAGCTGGATGAGAGAGAGCCAGATTTCTTTGTCACCGACAATGACTCTAATATGGTTAAGACAGTATCCATTGGTGGATATCAGGGTGTATGATACTTTGCTCACACAGTGCACTTAGCAGTGAAGGAGGCCCTGGGGCTGGGGTCCAGGGAACCAGAGCATGTGTACCTGTATGGTTTAGTATAGAAGTGTAAAAAAATAGCTGGGCACTTCCACTGAAGTGTGAAGGCCGAAGACTTTCTCTGTGAAAAGTAGGAGGAATTAGGGATGCCTCGTAAGCATCTCATTACAGATGTGGGTACCTGCTGGAATTCAACGAGATGATGCTGCAGAGGCTAGTGGAGCAGCAGACACCCCTGCATGATCTGTCTTTGGAAATGGAGGTAGGTGTGCAGACTCCCGTAGCGCATCGTGATTGGTCAGTCCTGAGACAGCTTGTGAAAATCCTGAAGCCCTTTAGGATTCCACAGAGGAGATGAGTGCCACAAGCACCACCTTGGAAGATGTCATCCCCATAGTAATCATCCTGTTAACAAAGTTGGAGAGCTTTCAACAGGAAGATGAAATGAGAGGAGAGCTGTTGCATTGCTTGGTGCCCTTGGAAAAGTAGGAGACAAAGATACTCGGACCCCTGACCACAAACCCCACATACCTGCTTGCTACATTATGTGATCCATGTGTGAAAGGGAGACACACTGCAGACCAACAATCTGGCACATATGAAGAGCATGCTGACAGAGGAGGTCTGTAAACTAGACTGCCAGAAATTGAGGCAGAGGTGGGATATAGCATAGGAAGAAACACCATCATTGTTCAGGTCAGACAGTAGTGCAAGTCAGAGCAGCACAGCTCCCTGTCATCACCACCTAGCACTCCCTCCAGCACAATAAAATGGAAACAATCCTCACTTCTGTCCCAGGCAATCACAAAAGCAGCTGGGAAGAAAGACATACGTTTGATACCAGCAAAGGAGATGACAGATCCAATCTCAGTGACAGGCTATCTCGCAGATACCATCGAGGACATGGAGACAGATGTGCTAGCACATTGGTCCCACAAGTCCAGGATCTGGTCAGACCTATCGA
Organism: Rhinatrema bivittatum; assembly: GCF_901001135.1. Lineage (NCBI taxonomy): Eukaryota > Metazoa > Chordata > Amphibia > Gymnophiona > Rhinatrematidae > Rhinatrema > Rhinatrema bivittatum. The sequence continues at coordinate 303,113,319 of NC_042615.1, forward strand.
GAGTGGTTCAGTGCTATCTCTCTTGCCCACCAACAAGTTTTCCCAGTGCAAGAATGTTTTCCATGACAGGAGACATTATAAGCCCACATAGCTCCAGGTTGTCACCACACCTGATGGTGAAGCTAGTGTTTCTTAAAATGAGTCTGCCTTTGCTTGGCCTTCCAGATTTTCCATGTGAGTGGCAAAACAAATGAAAGGAACTTGAAGGTCCTATAGCTGGCTGCTCTGCCTCTCTGCCTGCCGTGCCTCAATAACAGCAAAGAGGCCTACATTCAGCATCCAAAACATCCAGTGACTGACTGTTTGCATCTGAAAGCTGTGTCCCCAAACCACCAGTACTGCTGCCTCTCCAGCCCGAAAAGCCAATCCGAGTGACACAGCACAACAATGCTGAGTCCTGCTGTATCCCCCAACACTGCCATTTGGGCCACACTTCAACAAAAACACTGCTGCCGCCTCCCTGGCCCAAAAAGCCAATCCGAGGGCAACAACCTACCAATGCTGAGTCCTGCTGTGTCCTCAGCAAAACAAGTTGGTCCACATTTCAACAACTATAGTGCTGCTGCCTCTCCGGGCCAAATATCCAATCCGAGGAACACAACTCACCATTACTGAGTCCTGCTGTGTCACCAACACTGCCAGTTGGTCCACACTTCAACAACTATAGTGCTGCTGCCTCCCTGGCCGAAAAAGCTAATCCAATAGTCACAACACAAATTACTGCATCCTGTTGCATCCCCAGCACCAACAGTTGGGCCACACTTCAACTGCTGCTGCCTTTCCAGCCTGAAAAGCCAATCAAAGGGGCACAACACACTAAGGGGCAGATTTTAAAACCTGCGCGCGGGCACAGATTTGTTCACGCAACCCGGTGCGAACAAATCTACGCCCGATTTTATAACATGCGCGCGCTGCCGCGCGCATGTTATAAAATCCAGGGTCAGCGCACGCAACGGGGTGCACAATTGTGCAACTTGCACACGCCGAGCCACGCAGGCTGCCTCCTTTCCCTCCAAGGCTGCCCCGAAATCAGAGCGGCCTCAGAGGGAAGTTTTCAACCGCTCCCCCCCACCTTCCCCTCCCTTCCCCTATCTAACCCACCGCCAGCCCTAACTAAATCCCCCTGCCTACCTTTGTTTCAAAAGTTACGTGGCTTGAGCCACCATCACTCTCCCCTGATCTTCATAAAACTGGGATCTGATTCACCTTACCTCCTCCTGACTTGTCCTCATCCACAAAACTGGGCCTGTCAAACTCTTCTGCCTCATGACTTGCACCCATCCACAAAACTGGAGCCTGTGACATCTTGCAGCCTTATTACTTGTTCCCACCTACAAAACTGGGGCCTGTCATACCCTGCTGCCTCATGATTTGTCCCCATCCACAAAATTGGGGTCTGTCACACCTTGATGCCTCATGTCTTGTCCCCATCCAATCCTCCTGTTTATCCTGACATATCCCCTTCAACAACACAGGGCATAGTACTTCTGCTTCTTCCTGACATGTCCTCCAACAAAAATACTGTGACCTGACACTATAGAGGTCTGACAACACATCCAGTAGCAGTTTTTCACTACCATACCCCATAACAGCCTTACATTGCCATACATCTCACATAACCTCAGTGGTTTGATATATCCTTTGTCTGCTTGCCATATTCTAAACACCACTGCAAGGACATGATTCCACTGAGTTTCTCTGCCTCCTTTTCTCCAAATGTACCTGTGAGGCATGACTCCAATAAGTTCATTTGTCTCCTTTTTCCCAAATGCAAACTGCAATTCATGACTCCACATAGTTCCTCTGCCTCCTTTTCCCCAAATACAACCTGTGAGGCACGACTCCACTCAGATCCTTTGCCTTCTTTTCTTCAAATGCAACCTGTGAGGTATGACTTCAATCAGTTCCTCTGCCTACTTTTCTTGAAATGCAACCTGCAAGGCATGATTCCGCTGAGTTCCTCTGCCTCCTTTTCTCCAAATGCAACCTCTGAGACATGACTCCACTAAATTCCTCTTCCTCTTTTTCCTAACATGCAAATTCTGAGGCATGGCTCTTCTGAGTTCCTCTGCCTCTTTTTCCCAAAATGCCACCACCAAGGTATGATTCCTCAGACCTCCCCTGCCTGCTTCACTCCAAACTGTTGTTAAGGAGAAACAGGCAGGGGAAGACAGTGGATCATACCTCAGGAGATGTGTACCCACAACACCACTGTGGCATGACTCCACTGAGATCCTCTGCCTCTTCTCCAAATACCATCACTGAAGAATAACTTCTTATCAGTCTGTCTTGCTCCATCCCTAACCACTTTTGTCCCAACACAGTTACGGCATGCCAAGTTCTAACCCTGACCACTGTGGCCTAAAACTTACAGCTATTCCATGCCATGTTCCAACTCTAACCACTGTGGCCTGACATTTACAGCAACAGCATGCCATGTTTCACATTAACCACTGTGGTCTGATACTCATAGCTACATCAAGCCATGTTCCAACCATTAGCACTGAGACCTGTAACTTACAGCTAAGATATGCCATTTTCAAATGCTAAAACCTGTGGCCTTACCCTTACATGCCTTGTTCCTACCCTAACCACTGTGGCCTGACATTTACAGTTACGACATGCCATGTTCCAACCATTATCACTGAGACCTGTCACTTACAGCTAAGGCATGAGATTTTCAATCCATGAACACTATGGCCTGATACTTACAGCTGCAGCATGCCTTGTTCCAATTACTACAGAGGCCTGAAAATTACAGCTAAGGCATGCCATTTTCAAATCATAAGCACTTTGGCCTGACATTTCCAGCTGTGGCATGCCATACTCCACCATATCTACTCAGATCTGACATATCCTGCATAAGCCTCTCTTGCTGCAGCTATGACCTCCAGGGCTTGATACTTCCAGGTGCAGAATCCCATGCTCCCCCATATTTATTTATTTATTTATTTAAAGAGTCTTATATTCTGATATTCGTAAAAACATCATATCGGTTTACAGCGAAACTATAGAATGGAAATTACAAAAAACAGGTGGTGGGGAGTGGATACATTATACAGAGAAGAGCAAAGAGGGGGGAAGAGTCGCAATGAGCAAATTGAGGACAGGTAAAGCACGAACAAGTGCAGTGCAAACATAACTAACTAAACATAACTATATACAGTGTTAGCATATCCACTCAGGTCTGACATATCCTATATAAGCCTCATCTTGATGCAGCCATCATCTCCATGGCCTAATACTTTCTGCATCCCATACTCAACCATATTCATTCAGGCCTGATTCAAGCTGCATAAATCTGTCTTGCTGCAGCCATCACCTCTGTGGCCTGACACTTCCAGCTGCATCATCCAATCCTCTACCATATCCATTCAGTCTTGACATATCCTACTTAAACTAGTTTTACTCCAACCACAACCCCTGGGACCTGACACTTCTAGCTCCAGCATGTCATCCTCTAACCATATCAAAACAGTCTTAGTAAGGCTCAGGATCCTTAATTATTTCCAATAAACTTTGCAGTCCCCAAGAATGCTATATTTTATACCTGCAAAGGAATTTCTCAAATGCTACATGGACCTAAAACTGCTACATTCCTCACTGTATTGCTTTGCTCCTGTCACCACTCACGATCAGCAGGGTCCCAGCTCCTTGGCGTTTCCAGCGCATGGCGTCATCGGGCGGCAGCGGCGTTCCACTACGGGACTCAGGCCGAGACTCCACCCCCTTTAAGTGCGTCATCTCCGGAAGTCCAGCGAATTGCGCGGGAGAACCTCAGTACTTAAAGCCCTGATTTCAGTATAACCTCACCTCAGCTACAGGCTTCTTGCACTGGTGTGTTTTGGATTCTGTTGCCTTACTTCCTGCCTCGACCCGGACCGGACTTGATTACTCTTGCCTTGCTGCCTGCCTCGACCCGGACTGGACTTGATTACTCTTGCCTTGCTGCCTGCCTCGACCCGGACCGGACTTGATTCTCTTGTATTGCTCTCTGCCTCGACCTGGACTGGACTTGGATATTCTTGCCTTGCTGCCTGCCTCGACCCGGACCGGACTTGGATACTCTTGCCTAGCTGCCTGCCCCGACCCGGACCGGACTTGGACTTCTGCTTCGCCGAGGTAAGACTTATCCATCAAGGATTCACTAAATCGTAACAGCTCCTACCATTCCAATTCTTAAAATTATTAACCAACAACATTTATGCTGTTACTGCTCCAAGACATTCTTGCCATACTATGGTACTCTATCACTCTGCTGCTTTGTGGATGTGCCAGAACTGGCAAACGCTTTTTGGGATATTATATGGATATTTCTCAAGATTTTAATACCATTCTTCATCTATGGCATTCACCTTCTTGCCATCTCTTGGTCTTGCCATGGCTATCCATTCTTTTCCACACTTGCGGCAGTGTTCCATGAACCGTCACTGATTTCATGGCCCATTCGCAGTTCCACTGTATTATGCACTTGGATACCTACCTAACTATGATTTGAGTGGCTTACTCCATGCCATAAACATATCCTACTGGACTGGTAGATCAGCCAGTTGCAGCCATACTTTGATGGGAAGAAGTATCCCCCTCTACGGTTGTGTCAATGTTCCAATGGAATGACTGGCATCTCCCATGCCACTCCTCTTTCATGCTATGCACCTCATCCTACACCTTCTGAAATCTTGATGCTACGTTTTCTGATTCTTGGTCCTTTTATTTGTACCTTGGGATTTTTTTGACAACATTTTCCGCTTCGTTCCCCCTTCATGTTGCCTTAGGGTCCTGGGTGATACTTTGCATTTTGTAAGTAATGGGAAGAATTTTCAAAGAGTTACATGCATAAATATTCTCATAAATAGCCTGTACTCATGCAATTGTTATTTTATAAACATCAAACGTTTGTGTGTAATTTAGGTTTTGCATGCACATATACGAGCAAAAAAAAAGGGAGTCTAAGGGCAACCTGGGGTGGGACTAACAGTTATGCACATAAGTTGCTATTCTATAAGAAACTTACATGCATACATAATGTCTTTGATTAAGTACTTTTTACTTTTTTTATTTGTTGTAGACTGCATTGGGTGGTTCTTTGATGCACCAGAAAGTTGGTAATTAAATTCTAGATTAGATTAGATTTTAAATATTTTGAGATCTGCATCTCATTCTGGCACATCTGTAATCACTTCAAAATAATAATTTTATATTTTAATTTATTTGGCTTTCCACCACAGCTGTTTCCTGAATTTGTGTTTGTTCTCTTTACCTTCTTGCTCTATCTCACACTCACAGCTACACATATTCATCCATATATAGGCTCACAGACACATAGACATACATATAATCATCCTCAAACACAATCAACCAGGCTCATGTGCATATGAAGATGTGTGTACACTCACACACACACACACACACACACATACACACACACATCCAGCCTCATGTACACGTCTAAATCTAGTTTCTATACTCATGCACAACCATAACCTTTCTCTCCAGGACCATTGCTGGGGAACCCAGCACCCCAGGAAATGGCTGAAGTCAATGCCACTACCCTGTCTCTCTGTAGTACCCCTCTCTTCAGCTGAGTGCACAGCTGCTGTAGTCCGCCCCCAAATTGGGCCAGGCTGGGCCACTGTTGGCCAGGTTGGGGAGCACATATGCACATCCTGGGGCAGAAGAAGGATATTGAAGAGGGCCAGGTGGTGCACAGCTCATGCCTTTCACTTCTATCCTCCATCAAGCTGGCTTGGCAACCAGAGCAGAATCCTAGCTTGTTTGCATGTATCAGCATCCTGTTTCTCTCTTCCCTTTCAGTTACTCTACGCTACATCTTTCTTTGCAATTTAGGGAGTCTTAAGGCTTTTCCATTAGGATGCACCTTCCAGCTTAGAGCTTCCTAGAAATGTGATGATGATAACAAATTAATCTGGTTTCATGTCTATTGCCAGGCTTTACTCCTCTGGGCACCTAACTCTCCATGTGCATGGCTCTATCCACAGCTACTGCTCCTTAGCACTCTTAGCTTACATATATTGCATTGATTTTGATGCTGGTTGCACATGCTCCTCTGGACTCACACCTCCCATACATCATGAGCGTAAACATGACTTCACAGGCTATATAAAACATGGTTGAAAGCCATGTACAGCCTCCAGGCCGTCGACTTGCTTTCTTTGCTACATTATGTAGCTTAAAGAGTGGAAGTCACTGAAGAGTGTCCTTGCTGATCAGTCATAATTACTAATAGCGTTTCCCTCGTGCAGTCACATGAACATGATTACATACCCTTAAGCTTCTCCCTGGATGATGGATGCTCCTTCTTATTAAAATTTTCACTTACATAACTAACAAACAGAAAACTCATTCATAATTTTTGACTATTAGATACATCTTAGTGAACAGTGATCTCTATTTAAAAAAAAACAAAACAAAACAAAACTGTGTACAGCAGCAAAGATTTTAGTTTCAGATTAAATTTTTCAAGCAGCTTTCCTTTCAAGTGGAAATTGAAACTCCATTTTCACCAAAGGATTATTCTTTAATAGAGTTCAGAATACATCATTAACTCCCCCTATTAACTTCTATACAACCCTGAGCCATGTGTTAAAATTTGGCAAAGAACATCATGAGACCCTTAAAACATACAAGAATGTGGTCTATAGAAGATATTGTATAGGTAATTTGTTTTAAGCAGTAAACTGACTTAGCAAATGAGGAAAAAATCATATCTACTCTTTCAATTATGGAAGTAAACAAGAAGCCAAGAAACAAAAAAACCCCCATAAACGAATAAAGAAATACTGTTTTGAGTATTTCTAGTTTGTTAAAGTGGATTTTAACCCCTGCCTAATTTCATACACTTTATTTTGGGTAAAAGTGATGAATAGATAGCAAGTTACATGTGATTGTTCTGATTGTCATACTCCTGATCCAGAACAATGTTAATTTTAGAATATTTGGTTAAACTTTTAAAACTTAAAATGTATGTAAAGAACCCTTGGTTTCCTTACCAGAAGGAGTGTTCTAAATACTAAGTAGTGGAGAGGCTGAGGCAATAAAGTGCACTCAGTCTAGCGCACATATTAACCCATGATTGGACGCATGTTTTGGACGCACTAGACTAACACCCAATGCAATAAAAGGATTTGAGCGAGTAAAATGTGCAGCCAAATGCATAGCTAATAGCGCTAGTTACATGTAAATGCCATGTAGATGAGGCTATTAGTTATTACCTCTGATGGAAAACATTGTCAATTGACCAACACACCCTTTTTAACATGGCAAATTTATCAACAGTCCCGGAGCTGACATTAAATCATACCTTGCTGTAAGTGCTGTAAATATTCTTTAGTCAATATAAACAACTATCAGTAAATAAGTTGGAAATTGCAGCACATTGCGTCCCAGTGTGATTTTTGATGCCCAAAGACCTTGGAAATTATCAATGCTGTGTACAGAGACTGGGAGAGAGGGCCATCCAGGCTTTACTCCTCTGGGCACCTAACTCTCCATGTGCATGGCTCTATCCACAGCTACTGCTCCTTAGCACTCTTAGCTTACATATATTGCATTGATTTTGATGCTGGTTGCACATGCTCCTCTGGACTCACACCTCCCATACATCATGAGCGTAAACATGACTTCACAGGCTATATAAAACATGGTTGAAAGCCATGTACAGCCTCCAGGCCGTCGACTTGCTTTCATTGCTACATTATGTAGCTTAAAGAGTGGAAGTCACTGAAGAGTGTCCTTGCTGATCAGTCATAATTACTAATAGCGTTTCCCTCGTGCAGTCACATGAACATGATTACATACCCTTAAGCTTCTCCCTGGATGATGGATGCTCCTTCTTATTAAAATTTTCACTTACATAACTAACAAACAGAAAACTCATTCATAATTTTTGACTATTAGATACATCTTAGTGAACAGTGATCTCTATTTAAAAAAGGTAGCGCCGGCGCCATTTGCGCAAAATGGCGGCACAAAATGGCGCCGGCCGTAGACAACACGATTCAGCTGCAGGAGGTCGTTCCGGACCCCCGCTGGACTTTTGGCAAGTCTTGTGGGGGTCAGGAGGCCCCCCCCCAAGCTGGCCAAAAGTCCCTGGGGGTCCAGCAGGGGTCCGGGAGCGATCTCCTGCCGCGAATCGTTTTTCCGTACGGAAAAACGATTCGCATGCAGGAAGTCGTTCCCGGACCCCTGCTGGACTTTTGGCAAGTCTTGTGGGGGTCAGGAGGCCCCCCCAAGCTGGCCAAAAGTCCCTGGGGGTCCAGCGGGGGTCCGGGAGTGATCTCCTATGCTCCTGACCTCGGGGGACAAAAACAAAATGGCGCCGGCGCTACCTTTGACCTGTCATATGACAAGGCAAAGGTAGCGCCGGCGCCATTTCTACAAGCACCGGAGGTCCGAGAGTAAAAGATCACACCGGGACCCTTCCTCTGGACCCCAGGTAATTTAAGGCATTTTGGGGGGGTTCGGGAGGTTGGGGGATTTATTTTAAAGGGTCGGGGTGGGTTTTAGGGTTGTTTTAGTGTGCCGGTTTTCCCGCCCTCCCCCCCACTGGATCCCAGGTCATTTAAGGCATTTTGGGGGGGTTCGGGAGGGTGGGGGATTTATTTTAAAGGGTCGGGGTGGGTTTTAGGGATGTTTTAGTGTGCCGGTTTTCGATTTACACGATTTTCACGATTTTCACGATATTTAAAAAACCCAAACGGCGACGATCCGATTCCCTCCCCCTCCCAGCCGAAATCGATCGTTAAGACGATCGATCACACGATTCACATCTCTAGTCTAGAGGATGTGAATGAAGAGAGGGTGGCTTGCGGGAATGACGGCTACTACCTGGAGATAATACCCATATTCAATAAACATACACATTAGAGATGTGAATCGTGTGCCAGATCGTCTTAATGATCAGATTCGGCTGGGGGGGGGGGGGATCTGATCGTTAAGATATGTGAATTGGAATCATTTCCGATTCCAATTCACATCGCTAATTTTTTTTTTAGGGAGGCCCGCGCCACTAAAAAAAACAACCCACCCGACCCTTTAAATCGACCCCCCCCCAAAACCTTTTAAAATTACCTGGTGGCCCAGGGGGGCCTCGGGGGGCCTTGGGGAGAGATCCAGGGGGGCCTTGGGGAGAGGAGAGATCCAGGGGGGCCCGGGGAGAGATTTCCCGTTCCCAGGCATCAGCTGTTCTAAAAAAAAATGGCGCCGATGCCCCTTTGCCCTTACCATGTGACAGGGTATCCGTGCCATTGGCCGGCCCCTATCACATGGTAGGAGCACTGGATGGCCAGCCGGCCATCCAGTGCTTTTCTGTATATTCGTTCATAAAAAGGATTAAGCGACATAGCTATCGCAGCCTGCCGCTGTTGATAGAGTGCGGAAAAAGTGGCGGTTTCAAAACCTCCTCAATAGGTAAAAAGACTTTTGGCAATACACTAATGGCAACTTTATTTTTATTTTTATTCTATTATTTTAGTTTTGTATGTACTATAGATTGTAATTTTGGGGGTTTTTTCCCCCTTTTTAAGTTGGTTTCTACCGATGAATATTCTTTAACTGTGGCATATGAGATATTCATGCTATTCTGTGCCAACTTAAGTGGCTCTTAAGGTATTCATTTTGAGTTTACTTACTTTATTATACATTGTATACACTTATTTTTGAAGAAGGGTTGCCCCGAAAAACACCCACATGTTTGTTCTTTCCTCCCCCCTTCCCTTCCCTTCCCCTTCCCACTTCCCCCCCCACCCCCCCACCTTCACCCCATCCCCCACCCACCCCCTTCCCACTTTTTAAGTTCTTTTTGTCTTTTTGTTTCTTCCTCCTTTTCCCCCCCCTTTTTTTACTTTTTTATCTTTTCTACCAGTATACATTAATTGATAATAATTTCTGACATACATAATATTTAATATTACATTATTTTACATGGTCTCTTAATTTATTACGTTTTTATAAATTTGTTTATATGTAGGCACTAATTTCCTTTCTCACATTTTATTTGTTTATCATTTGCCATTTTGAGATTTAAATACACACATGCATGTTTGTTTTTTAGTTTTATGCATGTATCTGTGCACACGTATGAATGTAACATATGTATGTTGTAAAATTACAGTCTTTCATGTTTGTACAGTAGTATGCTTTATATTTATTATATTTATTATTATTTATATGATATGGATATATTTCATTTTATTTGTTGTCTCACATATTTATGTATGTGTGTCTTTTACTTGTTTACAATAGCCCCTGACGCAGCTCGTTGAGCGAAACTTGGCCAGAGTCGGGCACGATTTAATAAAGTCCTATGTTACCGATCCTACTCCTTGACAATACTGTATATAAAGGCTTTTAAATTATTTTGATTTTTCTGTAATTTTTGAGTCTCTGGACCTTTAAAGCTATCTGTTAAAAGCTGGCATTGTATTTTTCCTGTATCGTATTTATCAACTGGTGGTATATGTGTACTGGGTTCTTTTTATTCTTTTTAGGGTATATATTAGTCTATTTTTTTTATAATTGTTAATGATTTAAGGTTTATAATGTTTAATGATTTATAATGTCCTTTATGATGCTTACTTTTTAAATTTTTATCATGTTGTACCTTGCCTAGAGCACCTCAGTAGATAGGCAAGAAACAAATTAAAATGAATAAATAAATAAATAAACCCTTTACAATCTGAAGCAAGGAAAATGAGAGGAGCAAGATGAGCACAGGTCTGTCATGGCCTTCAGGACAAACCCAGAAGTCAAGAATAAAACTGCTGAAAAATCAGTCAGGAAACCGATAGGGATGTGCTGTCATTTTGTTTGATTGTTTTTAAATGAAAGTAAATAAAAATGTCTGAAATGTCATTCGTTTTTTGTTTTCTTTTGTGCCACTGCCACCATTAAAACTGAAAAAATAGCTCCCCTCACCCCTTGGACTTTTTCTCATGCCTCTGCGAGGCCACCTATCAGATTCACTTTTACCTTGTCTTAAAGCTGGGTCTCCCGGGGAGCAGGAGCAATCCTCATTCTTTCCTAACCCAGCAGAGCCATTTCTCATATTGGGGCTGGCCTTTTGAAATTCTGAAGTACAATAAAATGGTATCAAGTTCATTTTTTTTGTACAGCAAAATTGCAAAAGGTCTGCCCCATTATGAGAAACTGCACTGGTCAGGCAGGAGTGACTAGGAATCACTTCTTATCAGGCAGTTATTCAGCTATAATCAAAAGGATAGCTGTGTTAGTCTGGTGTAACAAAAATGGCAAGAGGCGGATGGCACCTTATAGATTAACCAATTTATTGAGGCATGAGCTTTCGAGGACAGAGTCCACATTGTTAGATGTATTTCTGAGTGACTTTCAGCTTTCAGCTTGCATCTGACAGATGGCATACCTTGTTAGCTACTGAGATGCTACAAATCTGGCAGGGTGCCCAAACACTCGTCGAATACATCATCAAGTTCAGAACACTATCTTCTGAGCTGAACTGGAGTGAGGATAGCCTCACAATCATCTTCCTTCAGGGACTCACAGGAAGAATCAAAGATGAACTCACATCCTTGGATGGCCTTATTGCCTTAGCAGAGCATTTTGACTGCCAGTTCCAGGAGAAGTCTCAAGAGAACAAAGCTCGGTGGCCTATCACTTTAGCACCATAGTTCCTGCACCCACCTTCTTCACTTACACCTCAGGCTCCTAAGGTTAAGCCTCCAGAAGAATCCATGCAACTGGGCAGCAGCCACCTGTCTCCCAAGGAAAGGTTACACAGAAGGCAGATGGGCCTGTACATGTACTAAGCATGGACATTTCATGACCAACTTCCCTATAAAGCAGTGAAACTTGCTTGCTTAGGGTTGATGGAGGAAGGAAGCCTAGGTCAGACGTCCTCTGCTCCTCAATTATTATTTTCTGTGTCCATCACTGTGGGTTAAGCCCACATTTTCTCTGAGGCATCCTTAGACTTTGGTACAGGGAGAATTTTATCAACTAAGCTCTGGTTCTACGTCATTATATGCCTACTTTTTCCCTGAGACAGCTTCTGACTATCTCCTTACCCTATAGAGACCCCTTCCTGGAGCATTTCTCTCTTGACTCTCTGCACGAGTCTCCTGCACAATTTTCTGCATGAGTCTCCTGCATTCAGAAACCATCACCTTCCATGAGATCCCATGAGATGTCAACCACATAATTCTGGGCCTTCCCTGGCTTGAGAAACATCAGCCAACCATCAATTGGTCTTCCCTGGAGTTGGCTCAATGGGGTCCATCCTGTCTCTCTACTAGGCTTACCTCGATCAAGCTTCCCATTCATCTAATCCTCACATACCCAGGCTGGAATTCCTCCTCAATATGCTGAATACCAGGATGTCTTCTTCAAGCAATGGGCAGAGACGCTATCTCCACATCGTTCCTATGATTGTAGTATTGAGCTCCTTCCAGGCAAGGAATCTGCATGAGGAAAGCTAAACCCCTCTCAGTGCCAGAAACCAAGGCCATGAGCGACTATATTAAGGAAAACCTAGCAAGAGGTTTCATTCGCCCTTCCTCTTCCCCCACCGGAGTGGGCTTCTTCTTTGTGGCCAAAAAGAATGGACCACTCTGGCCCTGTATTGTTTACAGGGGCCTTAATGCAATGACAAAAAAGGTTTGCTACCCTTTATCTCTCATATCTGAATGGTTCGACCATCTCCAAGGTGCCCAGGTTTTTACAAAGCTTGACCTCAGAAGAGCTTAAAATCTCATTCTCATTAAACAAGGGGACGAGTAAAAGACTGCCTTTAATACCTGAGATGGCACTACAAATACCTAGTGATGCTCTTTGGACTCTGCAATGCCCCAGCAATCTTCCAAAAAATAGTGAGCAATGTCTTTAGGGACTGTTTGCACTCCTCGGTGGTGGTCTACTTGGACAACATCATTATTTTCTCCCAATCTCAGGCATCACATTGGATGCATGTGAAAAAATTCCTCCAGCAGCTTCACAAATACCACCTGTACACTAAACTAGAGAAATGCCTCTTTGAGCAAGAACAACTACCTTTCATGTGTTATATTGTCTCCAGCACTGGTCCTCTTATGGATCCAGCAAAATGGAAGGCCCTAGCCTGTCGGTCTTCGAGCATTGCAATAATGTCTTGGCTTCACCAATTATTACTGCCAATTCATCACTGGATAATCTATCCTCGCTGCACCTCTTACCATCTTGACTTGCAAGGGTGCAAATACCAGCAACTGACCCCTGGAAGCCATCAACGAATTCCAGGCCTTGAAATAAGCCTTCACTCAAGGTCTCTGTCTATGACATCCAGACCCAATTCATCCCTTAATGCTCGAGGTAGATGTCTCTTCCCGTGGGGTTGGGGTTGGGGGTGGTCCTATGTCAGCACAATGTAGAAGGGAAAATTCTTCCATGTTCATTTGTCTCCAAAATGTTCTTCCCAGCAGAGAGGAATTATACTATTGGGGACTGAGAAGTCCTGGTGGTAAAATTGCCACTTGAGGAGTGCCGGCACCTCCTAGAAGGGGCCAAAAATCGCTTTATGATCTACTAAGATCATAAAAGTTTGGATTATCTTCACCAAGCTCAACAATGCAACTTCAGATGGGCTTGATGGTCACTGTTTTTCTTTCTATTTGACTTCAAGATCTTCTACCACCCAGCAGCCAAAATCCAACGAGCAGACAACCTCTCTCGTTTCTTTGTGGTAGGGGATATCCCTAAAGTTCATCAACACACCATTGACCCTGCAAGAGTCATTGTTTGTGCCACTATATCTGTCCCTACAAGGAAGATGGTGGTACCCCCAAATGCTATAGAAAAAAGTGTTGAAACGGGTGTACAATTCCTGCATTGCAGTATACCTGGGAATCTCCCATACCTTTGACCTCATTCAATTCCATAATTGGTGGCCTCAACTCAGCATGGACACAAGAAACTATGTGAACTCCTGTCCTATTTGTAGCCAACACAAAACTGACCATGCTCGACCCTCGTGATTATTACAGTTGATGCCGGCTCGTGCTTGTCCACAGATTTTATTGTGGACCTCCCTCTTACTACAGCGCTACATGATATGGATGATAGTAGACAGATTATTTAAGATGGCACATTTCATACCTCTTTCTGGGTTACCTTCAATTCCAGAACTGGCCAAACTGTTCATCTAGCATATCTCCAGATTACATGGATTTCCCTACACATCCTGTCCAACAGAGGTTTACAATTCATGACCCACTACTGGAAAGCCCTCTGCCAAAATTCAGTATCACTCTCGACTTTAGTACCACCTATTACCCTCAAGGAAATGGGCAAGCAAAGAGAATAAACCAGGCTTTCAAGACCTTCCTTCAACTATATGTCAGTAAGAGACAAAATGACTGGGCCACCTTCCTGCCCTGGGAAGAATATTCACACAATAATCATGTGTTAGCACCATGGCCTCCTCTCTCTTCCAAATACGGCAAGCATTCAAGGGTGCCTTTACCATTTCCACTCTCAGTAGTTAGCTCAACAGCCCACCTGCCTGCACAGGAACTTTGAGACCTGGAGTTCCAAACAACCCAGCAGATATCCAAAACCTCTGCCCAAGCAAAAAACACACAGATCTCAGATGCACACCAGCTTCACAGTTCCAGGTGGGAGACCTAATCTGGCTAAGTACCAGACATCTACGATTCTGTGTTCTTTCATTGCGGTTGGCACCTCGCTTCATAGGTCCTTTCTCTATCCTTCAACAAATAGGACTGGTAACTTACTGAATTTGGCTCCCAGCCACACTATGAATTCACAGTGTATTTCAAGTGTCCTTCCTAGAACCATTGAACCTATCCTGGCTGTCTCATTGGCTCCCTGACCTTATTGAAGTTTCCTCAGAAGAAGATACACAATTTAAGGTACTAGGAATCATGGATTCCCACAGATGTCATAATTGTGTGGAGTACCTCATTGCATGGAAAAACTATGGACCAGAGGAGAATTCCTGGGAGCCAGCTAAGAACATTTCTACCCTTCGGTCTCCTAAAAGAATTTGACCAATAATTTTCCTCCAAACTAAAGCCACAGACCTTGAGGAGGGGGATAGAAGGGGCTTACTGTTACATTTCATGGCTTGTGAAGCTCATCCATGATCTGCAGCATTCATCTGGGCCCCATACCTGCTCAACCTCCACCTTCCACAAGAGCAACATTGTCTTGTCTCTTCATGGCAGGACACCGCCAGCACTAGCACTCATGGGACCCTCATTGGCATGCTAGCACTGCACTTACTGCCTCTTAAAGAACCACAGTGGGAAAGTGCCGGCGGTGCCACTTGTTAACATTATCCCCATTGCCCTATATATAGCTGGCTTGGACATCCCATCTTTGCCTCAGCAATAAGGTCAACTTCACTATCTGAAGTGTGAGATGCTGAGGTCCTGATCCTGCCTCATTCTCTAGCCTATTCCTGCCTCTTCTCTCCAAGTCGACCCCTGCCTCATTTCTCCAGCCCAGCCTGCCCATATTCTCTCATCTGACTGATCATTGGTACTGACCTTAGCCTGGACTCTCATTACCTTTGCTGCCACCTGCCACTGACCTTAGTCTGGACTCATTATTCTTCTCAAACACCTGCCTCTGACCTCAGCCTGGCCCCTGATCTACTCTTCTTCCTACACCCTAGAGATTGCCAACTAAGATCTGCTAGATCCTAGAACCCAAAGGCTCCACCCGAGGGGAAAGGGGCTGGTATAGTCTAAGTTCCTGTCCAGTCTCTGCACCTATTCACTCCATCAATTGGCGGTGAAGACCTACAGCACAAGGATCCATAATCCTAACACCCATGCTGTTAAAGATAAGTACTGCTGCTCCTTGCAGGTTACCCGAGTTAATATGGGTTTTTCTTCATTTCCATCTTTTATCCATTAGGGATCCTCTGTGTTTATCCCACGCCCTTTTGAATTCCATGACTGTTATTGAATGTCTTCACTACCTCTTTCAGGAGGTCATCTACCACCCTTTCTATGAAGAAATATTTCCTACTGATGGTCGTGAGTCTCCCACTTTGAACTTTATATTATACCCCCTAGTTCTACAGCTTTCTTTCTACTTAAAACTCCATTTAAAACTCCTGTCACTCCTATCTTCCAGAGTATATATATTTAGGTCCTTCATTCTCATCTCATAAATGTTTTGGTGTAGATCTTATACCATTTTGATCACTTTTCTCTAGACTGCTTCCATCCTGTCTCTGTCCTTTTTGAGATACGGACTCTAAAGTTAAATACAATATTCCAGGTGAGCCCTAACCAAAGATCTGCAAAGGGCATTACCACTTCCTTCTTCCTGCTATTTATGCCTCTCTCTGTGTAGTCCAGCATCCTTTTGGCCTTAGCGACCACCTTGCTACATTGTTTCCTTGCCTTCACTATCACTCTGAGGTCTCTTTCTTGGTCTGTGCAGATAACCTTCATCCTCTATCACAGAGTTCTTTTGGATTTCTGCACTCTAAAGTATATGGCTCTACTTCTTGGCATTTAATTCCAGCTGCCAAATCTTCAACCACTCCTCTAGCTTTCTTAGATCACTTTTCATTCTCTCTACTCATTCAGGTGTATCCAATTTGTTGCAGATCTTAGTGTCATCCCCAAAATACAAACTTTTCCTTCTAACCCTTCTTCTGTGTTGCTCACAAAGGTACTGAACAAAACCAGCACCAGAACAGATGCTTGAGGCATTCCACTTATCATTCTTCTCTCTTCAGAGTAGGATCCATTTACCACTACTTGCTGTGGTCTGCCAGTCAGCCAATTTGTAATCCATTCTACCACTGTGGGACCCACTGCCAGACTTCTAATTTTGTTCATGAGCTTCCTATGAGGGACAATGTCAAAACCTTTACTGAAATCCAGATAAATCAAGTGCTCAACCTTGATCTATTTCTCTAGCTGTCCAATTACAAAAGTAAATCAGATTTATTTGACACAACCTTCCTCTGGTAAAACCATGCTGCCTTGGATCCTGCAACCCATTTGATTGTAGATATTTGACTATTCTTTCCTTTAGGAGCATCTCCATTAATTTTCCCACCATCAAGGTAAGGCTAACTGGCCTGTAGCTTCCAACTTCTTCTCTGCTAACACTTTTATGAAGTAGAACCACCTCAGCCCTTTTCCAATCTTGAGGTACAATGCCTATTTCCAGAGATCTATTGAATAAGTCAGCAGACCTGCCAGCACCTCTTTAGGCTCCTTTAGTATCTCATCAGGCTCCATGGCCTTGTCCACTTTCAGTTTTGATAGTTCCACCCAAACACTTTCTTCTGAATACGGGGTGGAATCTACCTCCCTGCCATCTGCACACCTGCCAATCAGCAACGGTCCTCCACCAGGGTCTTTTTTAGTGAACACTGATATGAAGAATTTAATATTTCTGTTTTTCCTCATCTTTGTCCACATAATGACTCTTGTCGCCTTTTAATCTTACAATACTAACTCTGACCTTACTCTTTTCCCTGATATATCTGAAAAATGTTTTATCACCTCACTTTACCTCTTTGATGATCCTTTCTTCTGCTCCAGCTTTTCCTATCTTGATTTCTTTCCTTGTCTCTCAGTTTTACAAGATATTCATCACTATTTTCCTCTTTTTGAATTTCTTTATAATTTTGGAATGCCAATCTTTTTGCCTTTAGTTTCTCAGCCACTTCTTCAGAGAACCAGAATGGTTTCCTTTCCTTCTTACTTTTATTTACTTTTCATATATAAAGATTTGTTGCCTTAATAATAGCTCCTTTTAATTTAGCCCACTGTTGTTCCACTTCACCCAGTTTTGCCCAGCTCTTCTTGTCCCTCTTCCTCTATCTCCCCATTTTAATGAAGTCTGTATTTTTGAAATCCAGGACTTCAATCTTCGTGTGACTTCTTTCTGACTTGGATGCCAAATCAAACCATATTGTCTGATGATCACTGGTGCTCAGGTGGGCACTTACCCGGACATTAAGAGATACTATCTCTATTCGTGAACACCATGTCCAGTATCTCTCCTCCTCTCATGGATTTCATCACCATTTATCTAAGCAGAACACTTAGAAGGACATCTACAATCTCACTACTTCACACAGATTCTGCAGCAGGAATACTCCAATCCACATCCGGCACATTAAAATCTCCAACATGTAACATGTTCCCCTTCCTTCCTACCTTTTGGATATCTTCTTCCAGATCCCTGTCCAATTCATCTGTCTGATTTGGAGACCTGCAGAACAAAATATATAGAAGACCAGAACTAATGTGAAGCCACAACTTACATAAAAATTAGTCCCAAAAACACGCACACTAGGCTGTATATAGGAGGAAAGGACTGCCCTGAGGTCCTTTCCACCTATATATAGCATAGTGAGTGTGTTTTTGGGATTAATTTTTATGAAAATTGTTGGAGATCTGTAGACCACATCTGTATAAATGGAAGTGCATCATCTTTTTTTCAAGACAGCCCACAATGCTTCCTTCTTTTCCTACACCCCCTGCATTTCAGTTATGAGGATATTGTTTTTGACAAAAAGAGCTACTCCTCCCCCATTTCAGTCCTCTCTATCTTTCCTTAATAAGTTATAGTCTGGGATGGCCATATCCCATTCATGGGACTCATTGAGCCATGGCTCTTTAATAGCAACATCATCCAAGTCCACCTCTACTTAAGGCCTGCAAATCTTGGACTTTGTAGCTGAAATTACAAACATTTGTGCACATCACATTCCATTTTTAACCCCTCAGCTTGCTGCTATTCCATCCTGGGCACTATCATGCTTAAGAGTGAACCAACCTTGTTCTTTTCTCCACTGACTTTCTGTGTTTGTATTTGTTGGGGGTGACATTCCTATTCCATTGACTTCCTCCTGCTACCCCTGTCCTCTAGCTTACACATTTGATGAAATATATTTTGAGTATCTCATTTAGGATCCTTTTTTTCTGCCACAAACAGAGGTAGGCTGTCTTTACTGTATCATCTTATTATTCCATAAATAGCTCCAGCCCCCAGTATATCCAAATCCTTCTTCTTTACATCAGGCTTTGTTTGGCTCTTCTTTGTCTGTCCTCCCTGCTAGGGGTGAGGAATCAGAAGGCTAATATGGGCCAAACCTTCCAGGTGCTTGTCCCCAGGTTTTACTATAATTAGAATTTTCTCATACTTACCAGAACCTGACAAACAAGAAGAGATACACATAAAGCCAATTGGTTAAATTTATTAAAATTCATTCAATAGCCAGCAAATGTCTTAGTACATACAAAATCAATCTCGCTTTAGTGTTCAATAGTTAGGGTTTATTGCCAGCTCACCCTTCCTGTGGAGAGAATGCCAGGACTCCTGTGCACTTCTCTACAAAACACATCTCACCGATAGACTCCTTTTTATCCAGTCTGTGTACATGACAGCCAGCACATAGTGCTAGTCGGTTCTTTTGTTAAATTGCCCGATGTCCATCCTGAACCTATTCACACTGGCTCTTTAATTGCTGACTATATTCTCGCCTTTCATTTGCTCAAATCCTGCCCCCCCTGCAGTGCATACTGAGACACTCTGGCTGCTAATTCAAAGCACAAGTCCTCCAGGGCTCCTCAGTGTTTCATATATTGCTATTATTTTTTTTATACCTGTATGTGTTCTGTCCATCAGTATCCTTCTGCCCTGTGTAGCAGAGCTGGCCAGGCCATACCACACAAGGATCAGTTATTCTTTGGACTATAACAGCTGTGCTGGGCTCCCACAGCTGTGCATATTTCTACAGCTTTGAGCCATATATTGAAGTTGTCTCCATGGTTTAGCCATTCCATTCCCTTTCCATGAACAGGTAATGCTTCTGAAAAGGCAATGGTCATTGTAACTTGCCCAAACTCTTCCCCAGGAATGGAAATCTCTCTGTATTACTTGGATCATCTTTCTAATGAGGTTGTTGATTCTCAGATGAATGATAACATTGCTTTTTATAGATCTTACTTTCTTCCTTAATGGCACTAACAACAATCTTGTTTGCATTTCTGCTAGTTGAGGATCCTCAAAATAAATCCCCAAGTTAGTGCCTCTAATAATGGAGACTCCCACCAGAAGTAGCTTTCTATTAGGATGCTTGATTGTATTTTGCAGTTTCTGTGGGACTTTGTTAACATTGTCTCTCATCAGAATGGGATTTCTGCTATGATGAATGAAAACATTTTGGGATTTGTCTTTCTTTTCAGATACTACTTCAATTTCCATTTCTGGGGCATTATTATTGGCTAATGCATGAAGGGCATTTTATATGGGTATCATTTGGGAGATTGGGTATCTTTGTGTTACAGGTCTTATCTCTCAGAGCTCTGGGTTTCCAAATTCTCTGTGGGAATGGGGACAGATATTTTAGATGCTGCACAGATGGGGAGGTTTTTTTTTTTAATCATAGACAATTCTTCTTTCAGTTGAGTCAATGCCTTTTTTTTTTTAAGACAGCTGAAGGCAAATAGGACAAGCCTTGACTTCCAGTCTACCTTAAGACTAAGGCACTGCAATTGTTATATGATTAATATGTTGATTTGTTTTAATATAGAAGACCTGTATTTTGATATTGAGTTTATAAATGCCTTGTTTACTTTAGTTAAGCCATGTTACATGTGTCCTAGAGTTACAGAAGGAAAACAAGGTCTAGTGTGGCTGGGAGATGGAGTACTGTGGAATAGTTTTTAAATGCTGAGGGTTGTGATCAGTGCACTGATTTATTTCCTCATTCAGATGCACACTCTCACACTTGTACAGCTCTTACTGCTTATATATATCTTCAGGAAACTAAATACTTTGTTTCCTTCCAACAAATTATTTTTCCTCAGAGTTAGTTTCTCAGTGGTAATGAATAACTATGGGGCAGATTTTTAAAAAGTACGCCCACGCGTACTTTTGTTCACGCGACCGGCACAAACAAGAGTACGCTGGATTTTAATAGATACGCGCGTAGCCGTGTGTATCTTTTAAAATCCAGGGTCAGCGCGTGCAAGGCTGCACAAAATCGGCAGCCTGCACGCGCTGAGCCACGCAGCCTGCCTCCGTTCCCTCCGAGGCCGCTCTGATATCGGAGTGGCCTCAGAGGGAACTTTCCTTCCACCCCCCGCACATTCCCCTCCCTTCCCCTACCTAATCCACCCCCCCCCCACCTTTGTTTGAAAAGTTACGCCTGCCCGAGGCAGGCGTAACTCATGCGCACCGGCTGCGCAATTCCCTGGCCGGGGAGCAGTTTCGGAGGCCTCAGCCACACCCCCAAAATGCCCCCGGGCCGGAACCATGCCCACGGCCCCGCCCCTGGATGATGCGCCGCCACGACACGCCCCCCGACACGCCCCCAACACGCCCCCCCTAGGAAAGCCCTGGGACTTACGCGTGTCCCAGGGCTTGCGCGCGCTGCTGAGCCTATTCAACATAGGCTCAGCGTGCGCAGGGGGAACTTGGGGCAGGTTTTCAGGGGGGGGGTACTCGTGTATCTTACGCGCGTACCCCTTTGAAAATCTGCCCCTATATGTACTTATAAATCTGAACCATTACTTAGTTATTACCACCTTTCAAATAATTGTTATGAAGACAAGTTCAGCACATAGTTTTCAGGTTTCTTTAAAGTTTATTGCAAGGGCACTACTTGAGATTTTTTTCTCCTTTGAAGGATCACCAACTCTTATTTAAATGTAGTGTGATTAATATTTATCTGGCTTTTAATGGATATTAAGGAACTTATGTGTAATATAATTATTATTTGATGTCCACACCAAGTCATACGATCAAAATCCATTCGGTCATCTTTTCTCTTATCCAGCTGTCTTCTTAAGCTGATAAAATTCCATGAATCACTTTAACCTGACTAAATATTTTTTCTTACCTTTACCAGGTTTTAATTACCATTAAACATATTCCATTCACACACACTCGCACCAATTCAGAGTTCTCTGTTTTGTGTTTTTCCACATTAATTAGGTCTCTGTGACAGAAGCAGGTGACACAGTCCTCCTCTGTCATTCTCCCAGCACAGCTCTTCTCCTCCTTCTAAACTGTCATAGTCTGTTTTTTCTTTAGTGAGTTCATCACAATGATGATGTATTGACAAATAATTCCTAACCTAGTTTAAATTACTTTTCAACAATTATAGAACCAGCTATAACCCCTCTGGTATAGACAGAGACACTGTAAAGACAATTTAGGAAACCTCAAATTCTATCCTAATAAAATAAATTAAGAAAAAACTACTGTGCTTAATCTGTTAGCAAGGTAACTTAAGGTACATATCCCATTGCTATGACATTTCCTAGGAAACAGCTTCAGAATCTTTGGGGGTTTTCTAACTTTATTTATTGCTTATACAATAATGCCAAGAAATCATTCTTGTACAAAAAACAGAGAAAACATATCGAGGAATAGAAAACAAAATTCAATTAAATAAGAAATATTTTCAAATTCTTAGCCCACAATTCTTGGGGGATAGTATAAAAGAGTGAGGAATCATGTTATAAAGGAAAGAAAAAGAGGCTGAAACCTAGCTAAAGTCAGAAAATACATATTTAGCCAACAGCATGAGGGACAGATAACAGAAGGTTGTAATTCTAAATCCTGACCAGGACTCTTCTTCACTGATGGTAATAAAATAATACACCTTAGCCAAAGGTGGTAATATATTCTCTAGGATTTTCAGTACCACCATAAAATATCTTGTTAGCATCTGAGATGGTGATACAGTGTTTTGCTTGGGAAATTTTATTAGTCTGGTGTTCCTAGATCTCACCACATTTTCTAAAGATTTAATTTTATATTGCAGGGCCATATAGCCTTTAGTTATATTCCCAACATTATCTTTGAGTGAAGAAATCTGAGGTTGAAATTTTGAAAGTTGAGCAGATAGTTTTTCCAGATCTTTTTCAGAAACTTGTAGTGATTCAGTTAGAGACTGCTGTGAGATAACATACTGTCCAAGCTGAGAGGAAAGACCAGAAATTGCTTCCCAGATAGAATCAAGAGTGATAACAACAGGTTTAGAAAGATAAAATTCCCTTTAGTTGTTACCTGAGGTGGGGACAAATTCCCCAACAAGTCAGACACCAACAAAGTAAAAGAAACGCCATCTTGTCCAGTGAGCTTTCCTCTTCCCTTGTAAGTTTTTTCTATTTTTATGAATAGCCTGTCCCCTCCCACCCTCCCACTAACCAGAGAAATGGCCATGGATACCCCCCCCCCCTTCCCCTGACCCTCCCCATTCCCCCCTGTTCTTTCTTTTCCTTTGCTGGGAGCAAGGACCCTCTGTCCCGCTCCCTGCACCTCCGGCTCTGCTCTAAGATCCCAGGTCTGTCCCTGTTGGTTTGCTGCTACAGTACATGGCAGCTCATTCAAGAGGGAAGCAGCTATACCTTTTTTTTTTTTTTGACAAAGATTCACTATAATTGGGGGGGAGGGGACATTATTTAGTTGTGCACTTTGGTACAAACTCTGCAGGTACTTTTCACCCATGAGCTTTGCAAAAGATTTCAAAGGGAAAGTACAGACTTCCTTTCTCTTTCAAAACTGCTGCGGGCACAAAGTAGCCGCCGATATTTGCGCCTGATTTTTGTGTGGACTCTTCTCATTTTATGAAAACCTACACATGTAGAATAGAAACTTCAGCCTGCTTTCATAATAATAATTATTATTATTCTTTAGTGAGAATAATAATAATAATTATTATTATTAATAATAATAATAATAATAATAATAATAATAATAATTATTAATAATAATAATAAGGGCAGTTTATCGTTATATGTAAACCGGAGTGATTTATAGTCTCTATAAGAACCTCGGTATATAAAAATTAAAAAATAAATAAATAAAATATTCTCTGATCCTGCCCAAAACCTCCTGAAATGCAACTAACAGTACAGACTTTGAGAAACCCTGTGCATACCTGTCCCCAGACTGAGGAAGGGTCATTTTCAGACCTCCAGTCTGTCAACAGTTAATTTACTATTTGCCAAAGAAATTAATGAAAACATTTCCCTACCCCTTTATTGGGGGGGAGGGGGGGTTTAAACATCTTAATCTTGAATATTCTTTTCTTTCTTTTTAACCCTTAGTACAGGGCTTCTCAAACCTATCCTGGGGACCCCACAGCCAGTCGGGTTTTCAGGATATCCACAATGAATATGCATAAAATAAATTTGCATATACCAAGTCTCCATGGTATGCAAATGCATCCCATGCATATTCATTGTGGATATCCCGAAAACCCGACTGGCTGTGGGGGTCCCCAGGACAGGTTTGCCTTAGTACATTTATATTTGTTTTCTATATTCAATCAGATTGCAAAATCACACACAACTTATTTTTGGTTTTTAAAACGCCACAAGGAGACCAGTACTTTGAGAGTTACAAGAAAGGAAGACAGATTTGATTGTGAAATTAAAATAAATAATGTAAATGACACTGTATAAAAAGACAAGTGGTTCTGAAAGCTTGCTTGTTCCATAAGATGTGAGGGTCGCCTTATATTAGCATGCTATTTTACGTATATTCATAATGCCTAGAAGCTCGGATATATTTTTGTAAAGGTCCCCTTTCATGTTTCATATTTCTCTAAACAATGGGAAATAAAAGCAATCAAAACTTAATATATTGAATTCAATCTCCCCCCTATTCAGTTCCAGTGATAAAACATTGTGTTTTTGCAGGGTTATCACAGTGATTCTTGTCTCTGATAGCAGATAACCTCTAGTAATGTATTTATGATTGTAAAGCTTATCTTGTGATTATTTTTAGCTAGTGCCAAAAGCTGTGTAGTACACAAATACAGATTGCTTCAGTTGTACAATATGTAACATCACTAGAGAAGTATTCTAATTCACCATTTCCATATTGCCTTGAAATACAGTGGAAATGAACTCTCTTGGTTACATTCTTGGCACATGAGCCCTCCAGAAATTTGAGCATTAACAGCTTGATTGCCACAGCTATTTTACCTCAGATTTTGGCATAGATGAGGGGATAAAACAGGGCTGAATAGGGAAAGAGAAGAGAGAAAGAAAGGTAAGAAGTGAGAAAATCAGGAAAAGGCAATTAACTTGCTTTTTATTGAATGTTTATTTTAAGTTGATTGTTTTTAGTTATGCTTTTATCTGTTATTGTATTGTATATCCACCTTGAGTAGCAGTTGGAAATTAAGTTTAAACAGACAGTGAGGATTTAAAATAAGCATTTTGAAAAAAGATGCAAAAAGTGGACTGCAGAAGATAACCTAAGACCTAACATATATTTTGTGAGGTCCATATTAAAAAAACATGTAGCCAGATAAATCAGAAGATATCTGTGGCTACATAAAGATTTGGGTACTTAACCGCTAAATTCTAGCCAGATAATAAGTTAGCCTGCTAGAATTTAGCTGGAAAAGTTAGAGGCACTCCAGGGCCATAACTGGGAGGAGTTGAGTTAGCCAGATAATGTATCCAGCTAACTCTGGTCAACCCGTAAATCTATACTATTGATTTATTTAAGAACTTTTAATATACCGATGTTCGTGAGGCATATCACACCGGTTTACAAATAACTCGGAAAGGAGGAATTACAATGAACGAGGAGAGGGGAATGGGGCAGATGAGAAAAAGGGGGAAGAGGGGGCGGGCATGAGAAAAGAGGTAGAAGAGAAAGGGCAGAAAGCAAGAAGAGAAAAGCAACCATGGTAACATAGGTAACTTACAAAAATTATAAACAAAGGTAACTTGTAAACTTATAAAAATAATTACTTTACATCACATCAGTTTAAAGACATCTTAGTGCTTAGACATCTTAATACTAAAATTAGCTGGATAAACTTATCTGGCTTACTTTAAGATAGCTGAATATATTCAGTAGTGCAGCTGCGCTGCTGAATATATGGACTAAGGTAGCCAGATATGTTCATTGGTTGAACCTCTCTCACTAGTCACCACCTCAACTAGACTCTCTCCCACCTGTCACCCCATACATTCACCCAAGTCACTTCCCCTCTCACCAGTCAATTCCCCCACCCAAACAAACAGACGCACACCAAAGGAATTCAAATTATGCATATCCCAAAATGCCATGTTCCCTTTCCTACAATACAAAGGGATTGGCAAATTGTAAATACGCATTTACATTACATGCTTTTGCTATTAGAACTTGATGCTATTATTACATCACTTGTTGTTTCATGCAATTTTATTTCTTTGGGTTTTTGTTTTTATTTCTTTTGAAAAATAGTGTGCACAATTCATAAATAGCATACATTATTTTCCAAAACGAATAAATCAAAAAAATTTCAGGATTTTCGGGGATATTGTGCATTTATTTTGGGGGTAAAACAAACCAAAAACAAATTCCCAGTTTGGAGGGGGTGTGGCACTTTATGTCCAAGAGGGTATAGAGTCCAACAGGATAAAGATCATACAAGATCATACAAGAGAGTAAATGCTCAGTAGAATCTATATGGGTAGAAATCCCATGTGTGTTGCGTAAGAGTATAGTGATAGGAGTATACTAACGTCCACCTGGACAAAATGGTCAGACAGATGATGAAATGCTAAGAGAAATCAGGGAAGCAAATCAATTTGGCAGTACAATAACAATGGGAGATTTCAATTACCCCAATATTGACTGGGTAAATGTAACATCAGGACTTGCTAGAGACATAAAGTTCCTGGATGTAATAAATGATTGCTTCATGGAGCAATTGGTTCAGGAACCAACAAGAGAGGGAGCTATTTTAGATTTAATTCTTAGTAGAATGCAAGATTTGGTGAGAGAAGTAACGGTGGTGGGGCCAGTTGGCAACAGTGATCATAACATGATCAAATCTAAACTAATAACTGGAAGGGGGGACAAAAAGTAAATCTGCAGCTCTAACACTAAATTTTAAAAAGGGAAACTTTGATAAAATGAGGAAAATAGAAAAAAACTGAAAGGTGCAGCTGCAAAGGTTAAAAGTGTTCAACAGGTTGGATATTGTTTAAAAATACAATCCTAGAGGTGCAGTCCATATGTATTCCATGCATTAAGAAAGGTGGAAGGAAGGCAAAACGATTACCGTCATGGTTAAAAGGTGAGGTTAAAAAGGCTATTTTAGCCAAAAAAACATCCTTCAAAAATTGGAAGAAGGATCCATCTGAAGAAAATAGGATAACACATAAGCATTGTCAAGGTAAGTGTAAAACATTGATAAGACAGGCAAAGAGAGAATTTGAAATGAAGTTGCCCATAGAGGCAAAAACTCATAATAAAAACTTTTTTAAACATATCCAAAGCAAGAAACCTGTGAGGGAGTAATTTGGACCATTAGATGACAGAGGGGTTAAAGGGGCTCTTAGGGAAGATAAGGCCATTGCAGAAAGACTAAATTAATTCTTTGCCTCCGAGTTTACTAATGAGGATGTTGGGGAGATACCAGTTCCAGAGATGGTTTTCAGGGGTGATGAGTCAGACAAACTGAACAAATTCAGTGTGAACCTGGAAGATGTAGTAGGCCAGATTGACAAAGTAAAGAGTAGCAAATCACCTGGACTGGATGGTATGCATCCTAGGGTTCTGAAGGAACTCAAAAATGAAATTTCTGATCTATTAGTTAAAATTTGTAACCTATCATTAAAATCATCCATTGTATCTGAAGACTGGAGGGTGCCAATGTAACCCCAATATTTAAAAAAGGCTCCAGGGGCGATCCGAGTAACTATAGACCAGTGAGCATGACTTCAGTGCTGGGAAAAATAGTGGAAACAATTCTCAAGATCAAAATCGTAGAGCATATAGAAAGACATGATTTAATGGGACACAGTCAATATGGATTTACCCAAGGGAAGTCTTGCCTAACAAATCTGCTTCATTTTTGTGAAGGGGTTAATAAACATGTGGATAAAGGTGAACTGGTAGATGTAGTGTATTTGGATTTTCAGAAGGTGTTTGACAAAGTCCCTCATGAGAGGCTTCTACGAAAACTAAAAAGTCATGTGATAGGAGGCGATGTCCTTTAGTGGATTACAAACCGGTTAAAGGACAGGAAACAGAGAGTAGGATTAAATGGTCAATTTTCTCATTGGAAAAGGATAAACAGTGGAGTGCCTCAGGGATCTGTAGTTGGATTGGTGCTTTTCAATATATATATATAAATGATCTGGAAAGGAATACGACGAGTGAGATTATCAAATTTGCGGATGATACACAATTATTCATAGCTAAATCACAAGCAGACTGTGATACGTTACAGGAAGACCTTGCAAGACTGGAAGATTGGGCATCCAAATGGCAGATGAAATTTAATGTGGAGAAGTGCAAGATGTTGCATATAGGGAAAAATAACCCTTGCTGTAGTTATACGATGTTAGGTTTCATATTAGGAACTACCATCCAGGAAAAAGATCTAGGCATCATAGTGGATAATACTTTAAAATTGTCAGCTCAGTGTGCTGCAGCAGTCAAAAAAGCAAGTAGAATGTTAAGAATTATTAGGAAGGGAATGGTTAATAGAACGGAAAATGTCATAATGCCTCTGTATCGCTCCATGGTGAGACCGCATCTTGAATACTGTGTACATTTCTGGTCGCCACATCTCAAAAAATATATAGTTGCGTTGGAGAAGGTACAGAGAAGGGCAACCAAAATGATAAAGGGGATGGAACAGCTCCCCTATGAGGAAAGGCTGAAGAGGTTAGGGCTGTTCAGCTTGGAGAAGAGACGGCTGAGGAGGTCTTGAATGAGTAGATGTGAATCGGTTATTTACACTTTCAAATAATAGAAGGACTAGGGGGCATTCCATGAAGTTAGCAAGTAGCACATTTAAGACTAATCGGAGAAAATTCTTTTTCACTCAACGCACAATAAAGCTCTGGAATTTGTTGCCGGAAAAGGTGGTTAGTGCAGTTAGTGTAGCTGGGTTCAAAAAAGGTATGGATAAGTTCTTGGAGGAGAAGTCCATTAATGGCTATTAATCAATTATACTTAGGGAATAGCCACTGCTATTAATTGCATCAGTAGCATGGGATCTTCTTAGTGTTTGGGTAATTGCCAGGTTCTTGTGGCCTGGTTTGGCCTCTGTTGGAAACAGGATGCTGGGCTTGATGGACCCTTGGTCTGACCCAGCATGGCAATTTCTTATGTTCTTATGTTCTTATGGTTCAGATTACCATTCATTTGTAATAAATGTGCATCCCTAGTATTTATTGCCTTCAAAACTTGTCACCCTACACAGTTGCCTTTGTTGACTATGCCTAAACCTGAGCTTCTGGGGTTTAAAATTTATTTTCCTTTCGCTATCTCTAAGGGCTTTTCTTTTAATTCTGGAGTTCTCAAAAAGCCACTCTTTGAGTGGCAATATGGGCCGGATTTTAATACCTTTGCGCGCGCAAAGGTAATACCTTTGTGTGCGCAATCCAGCGCACACAAATCTACATCCGATTTTATAACATGAGCGCATGTTATAAAATCCGGGGTCGGCGCGCGCAAGGGGGTGCACACTTGTGCAACTTGCGCGCGCCGAGCCCTAGGGAAGCCCCGATGGCTTTCCCTGTTCCCTCCGAGGCTGCTCCGAAATTGGATCAGCCTCGGAGGGAACTTTCCTTCCGCCCCCCTCCCCTTCACTATCCTCTCCCTTCCCCTACCTAACCTGCCCCCCAGCCCTATCTAAACTCCCCCAACCTTTATTCCATAAGTTGCGCCTGCCTCTGGGCAGGCGTAGGTTGCGCGTGCCGGCCAAGTGCCGGCGTACGATCCCCCAGCACGGCCGTTGTGCTGGAGGCCTCAGTCCCGTCCTACTCCGCCCCTTCCCCGCCCCTTTCGCAAAGCCCCGGGACATACGCGCATCCCAGGGCTTGCACGCATCACTGGGCCTATGCAAAATCGGCTCAGCGGGCCTAGGGCTTTTCAAATCTGCCCCTATGCCTGTAAGGGTTGTACATTGCTACAG
The DNA here is from genome assembly GCF_901001135.1 of Rhinatrema bivittatum. NCBI lineage: Eukaryota > Metazoa > Chordata > Amphibia > Gymnophiona > Rhinatrematidae > Rhinatrema > Rhinatrema bivittatum. The sequence goes on from NC_042615.1 coordinate 303,143,242, forward strand.
ATGAATGTTTGTATGTGTGTTTTGATACAGCTTTGCCCCTTTTTTTCCTGTGGGGAAGGGGCATGTGTTTGAGAGAACAATTGCATGAGATTGAGTGCTGATTCAAGTGTGGACATACACATGTACTTCATACCCATATTTTGCACCGATATCATGCCTTACACAAGATTCATACGCTTCCTCTGCCCCAAGCCAGATGTTGGTGACATCAGGAGAGCAACTTTTCATGTCTGAAAAGTAATAGACATGTCTCATGCATTTTATAATAAAGATGATTATGCATTATGTGCTGGAGAGATTGGCTTTGTGAGATGCCAAGAGCCTTTTTGCAGCCTTTTCAAAAATGTAGAGAATGAATAAATATATCATAGCCCAATACAGGGATGAATTGAGCCTTTAGTGTTAGACTGCTAGCTGGCACAGAAGCAGATAATAACATTTTGGCAGTAAATTTACATACTTATAACAGTGATACTGAAACTGGCAACATGAGCACCACAAGTGGAAATAGGAAAGAGGCAAATGAGCAAAATTAAATCAAACAACCCCCCCTCCGAATCTGTCAGACTATGTGGAATGTCTTTTAAAAATATCCTACCAAACAACAGATAAAAAGGATTTATAGGAAAGGGAAAAAAAATGATTCAACCATGAAAAGAAATCCTGTCACACAAACATATAATTTAGGACCATTATATCATGATCCATTTTTACTATATTTCAAATCAGATTCATAGCTATAATCATCAGTACAAGCAAATAGATCATAATAAGGCAGTCATAGTCAAAGAGAGATTTTCACATATCTCACCAATGGAACACAGTGCTATTGGCGTGACAACATTAACTCTTTATCTTCTTATGTGATCTATAATTTCATGTGTTCTAGTCTGTATGCTGGCCGCACTAAGTGATCCATGAAGATGTTGACTAAGATACAAACCCCTGTGGTTTCTCATTGTATGGAGTTAATACACCAAATATATGATCTACAGTGTCCCGTTATTGATCTAATAAGTACATCTTGGAGAAGAGATTATCTGGCTTATTTTAACCATTGGGAGCAATTCTGGATTTTCACATTGTGTATAATGAAACCCTTATGTTTAAATAATGAGATTGAACGGAAGCCAGTGCAATGATGGACACCCTGTCCCTCCTATTTGCAGCCCTGTTGTCATTCAATATGGGGTTGCAGTAAACCACTCAGTACAATTGGTTAACATGCTTTGTTAGTCAGTTTAAATAATGCACTTTACTTCATTTGCAGTAAAATTTGGATGCTAAGACATGAAATGAATGTCTCTGTTATGCTCAGGCTTGCGGACCCTTGGGCCAACGGGAGGATGGAATACCTTGGGATGATGGTCCGTAGGTTCTCCCATCGGGTGGCGAGGCAGGAACAGAAGACGTGACCAGCTGACCCTCGGCACAGGAGACAGAGGCGACTGTGAAGGCAGACGAAGAGTGGTGAGATGAAGAAAGGAAGTGTGTCTTCGCCACTGGAAGTCTGCGATCCCCCCAGGAGGAGCCCGTAGGGACCCAGACCGCTGGGACTTAGGTGGACCTTTGAGAGGTCAAGGAATTGATGTAAGGGCTGACTGGAGCTTCACCCTGGAAGCCCGCGGTCCCCCCAGGAGGAGCCCGTAGGGACCCGGACCGCTGGGACTTAGGCGGGCCCTTGGAGACGGTAGTCCGGAAGAAGTCCAAGGTCAGTGCCAGAGGGTCGTCGCTCACCAGTCTGAAGTCACGCACCGAGGGATCACCACTTGCCAGTCCAAAGTCACACACCAGAGAATCACTGTAAGCCAATCCGAAGTCACACGCCAGAGGATCACCCTCAGCCAATCCGAAGTCAGGAACCAGGAACACCAAGACGAAACGGGAACAAGGATCCGAAGCACAAGGAACTCACCGAAGCAAGCAGAGTAGACAGCGCTGGAGAACGTTGCCAAGTCAGGAAATGGTCAGAGGAAGTCTCCTTTTATACTTCCTCTGGCCCGGTGGATTGGGATCAGCTGTAGGCAATTAAAGGGATGAGGTCCCTTTAATTCTGCTGAGGAGGCGCGGCCTCGCGCCTAAGATGGCGGTGGCCATCTTGGATCTTGGGCCGCGGAGGAGAGCTGCTAGCTGCCATGAGGGAGGAGCAGGGATGGCTCCTGACATGGCGGCTAGCCTGGAGGCCTGCGCCGATGCGCAGGGGGCACTGAGCCCAGACAAAGGGCAGTCTGCCCCGACGCTGCCACCGGCGGCCCGGCACAGAGGTCAGGTAGGGGGCCGCGCCCACGGTCATCCGCGGACGTGGAACACAACAGTCTCTGACTGAATGCTGGGTTCAATAATTTTAGTATGACCCCCCTGATGCAGAGTTATACTTTAAACATGGATCTATGTTGGGTTGAGCTAAGTACCATTTTATATGCATTCACAAATATAATTTAAAAGCTACTCAGATTATGGACTATTGCATTGCAAAGTATAAGTCCCTGGACTGTGGCAGAGTTTTATTTCCTAGCTCATGAAGCAAGTACTTGGCCCATGCTGGCAACAGGTGAACACACTACAGACACTACAGTTGCTGATGAAGGCTTCACCTTTATCAACCCCTTTTCCCGTGGGTTGAGCCTTTGGGTTCTGGTGCCAGCAAGACTTAAGAAAATGTCCACAATGGGGAAGAGCAGTCCGAGGGTTACAGCAGGCAGAGTTCCAGCAAGTCTAGTATCCAGGCAGAGGGTCAAGGCAGGTGGCATTCAGGCAATGTTGGAAAAAATGTGTACCTGCTTAAAAAGCAGTGAACTAGGGGTATGAAATATGTTTTATGTGTGTTTTCATTTTGTGTCATTTTTTGCTTGATTTAATTTTCAAAACAGTTCATTGTTTTTTATTTTATTTGTTTTTCCCTATTTTCATGGTTAGTGGCCACTATGGGCCTGTTTTTCAGAAGCATTTACGTGCTTAAAAATCGGTTTTATACATATAATTGTACTTTACCTGTGTAACTGGGCTTTTGAAAATTGCAACTATATATGCCACTGAATTGTCCATATAACTTGCCTGCATATGTACACTTTACATGGGTAAATGGCTTTTGAAAATTGCTACAACTGTAGTTACATTTACACATGTAAATCCTTTTGAAAATTTCCTCCTAACTCCAGTTAGTGCGCACAAACATGAAACTCAAAAAATAACAACATTTCGGCATTTTTTTCTTTCATTTCATGGTTCCATCAAAATAAAATGAAAAAGACAATGTCATTGATATTGTCTATTTCATTTTAAACAAAAGCACATCCTTAAGTGACACTGCTAGCGTTATTACAGTTAAAGGTATCCACCATTGTGGCCATGGTATGCAAAGAATTCTGGGGCCAGTCATCCTACATTTGACAGTAATCAATAAGTCTAAGATGCAGATAACCTAAGCTAAGACTCAGTACTAGGAAGATCATCTTGTGGCAGCAAGACCAGTTTAAAGCAGTATTTATTTATTTATTTATGAACATTTGATATTTCACTTTTTGCCAGGTTTGATCCCAAAGCAGATTACAGAAATTAAGAATTAGACAGGTGTAACATAGTTAAAGGAAAATTGGTTCTTACCTGCTAATTTTCGTTCCTGTGGTACCACAGATCAGTCCAGACCCCTGTGTTCTACCTCTCCTCCAGTAGATGGAGACAGAGAAAGTTTTACTGACACTGCCATATAATCTAGTGTGCCACCTGCAGTCCTTCAGTATTGATCTATTCCAAAGCCAAGATAGTAGAAACACTAATACCAACAAGTAATTAATATCCCCCTGAATGAGCAGTGGGCAGTGGAAATTTATAACACATAAACTTGTCACCTTTAAAAAACATGAAGGATTAAGGAAAAACCTGTGCCATTCTTCAGATTAATTATAATAACAGATCGAGTGGACTCTCCAAATCTCCCTTTCCCAATCGGGTGGGACTGTGGGCTGATCTGTGGTACTACAGGAATGAAAATTAGCAGGTAAAAACCAATTGTCCTTTCCTTGTACGTACCCAGATCAGTTCAGATTCCTGGGATGTACCAAAGCTTCCCTAACCAGGGTGGAACTGCGAGAGTCTCGCTCGATGCCTGGCAGAATTGTGCAAGACTTCCAAGTAGCCGCCTTGCAAATCTCTTGCGGTGACACTTGCTGACATTCGGCCCAGGATGCCGCCTGGGAAAGAGTAGAATGAGCCCTTGAGGCCTACGAGCTTCAAGGCCTCCAGGCTTCCTTCAACCTCTGCAGAATCATGGCACTTGATGCTTTATGGCTCCCCACCACCCCCCCCCCCCTTTTTTTTTTTTTTACTAACTTTACTGAGCCAGAAGAAAAGGCAAAAAAAAGAGAGTATTTCTCTGACAGAATAGCTGCCGGACTCCAATTTGTTCTTCTGGGGGGAGGGAACTGGATCTACCAGCTATATGCCCTCCTGGGCAGCGACAGATTGAGCCAAACCAGGGCCTCAGACCCCCTGCTCGTACTCCTCACCACCAGGAGGAATAGCCCCACCAGTGTCTAGCAACATCCTGGGAGGATAACTCGACAAGTTTGAGCTTCTCTTCTCCCTGATCTTTTTTTTTTTTTTCAGACTGCAGGGTTTGCACCTCTACCATCTGCTGGAGCCAGAGAAATACTAAGGGACTTCAGGTGGCACACTAGGTTATGTGGCAGTGTCAGTAAAACTTTCTCTGTCTCAATCTGCTGGAGGGGAGGCAAAACCCAGGAGTCTGGACTGATCTGGGTACGTACAGGAAAACGTAATTAACACTGAGTGCCATTGTATCATGTAAAGACCAAGTGTGGGAAAAACTTTAATATTCCTAATGAGGAAGACTAGATGAATGCTTAGGGCACAGTTTTGGTGGGGTAGCAAAGAAACTCTTCAGTGACAGCAAAAGAATAGATCCTGAAAGCCATATGAACTTATAGAGCCATCAGCATTTTTAATCATTCAGTTTTCAATATTCAGTAAGCCAGCAAGTGGACAAGTTATTCGGCAATGGATAGCTGGATAACTTATCCCAGATATTTAGTGGGATAAAGATTCCATTCTATCACTGCTCCATCCCCCAAACTCCAAATGCTGGGCCCTGTTGGGTTAAGCCTGCAGTCCCCTTCCGACCCTGTAAACCCCTTCCAGCTCATAAAAAGTACATTTTAAAGACCGATGCTTGACTCCTCTTCTTCCTGCCTGCTCCTTTTCCTTTCCTCAACCCTAATCCTCCCATTGTCATTGTACCTTAAATTAGTAAGATCTTCAGCCTGGATCATGGTAGCAGCCAAGTGCGACCCAGCCCTGGAACTTCTAGCATTGATAGGGGAACTATGCTGAAAATTTTATTTTTTTTTTTGATGTGTTAGGTTTTATGTTTTTTATTAAGTGGTTTCATTCACTTTTGCCCTGATTTTAAAAATGCCGCACAAGTAAATTTTGTGGGTTATGCGCTTGGCCTGACCTTGCGCATGCTATATGCATTTTATAACAGGCCCAGCCATGTGTGTATCCTTCAAAATGTGCTGAAGTGCCAGCCTGAGTAAAAGGGCAGTTCGGGGGCATGGTCTGGGTGGGGCGGGGGTGGGGTGGACCAGGACGCCTTAATTGGAGCAGAATGGGAGGGAACTGGGGAAGCCCTACTCGCCTTGCTGCATGTAGCTTTTTAAATTCCACACACCCCCCCCCCCCGTGCGCACGTGAGTCCCGACCCGCCCACACATGTGCGCGTGAACCGTATTTTAAAACATGCGCACGTTGACGCGAGCATGTTCTAAAATATCCGCATCCATGTGCGCACACCGGGAATTATGTGCACATGCACACATTTTACAATCAACCCCTTTGTGTCTACACCTCTGAACTGAGCTGTCACCTTTATTCTCGATGTTTAGTCCTGTAGGAGTGAGAAAAAGGGGGGGCCTTGAGTCAGCTGGTGACATTTAGAATTACTGTGCCAATGGAGCAAGAGTGATTGGAAGGCTCATCTGCATACTGCTCCCAGCATCCCCCGGGAGAGGAGTCCAGAGGTCACAGCAAGAGATCCAGGGCTTGAAATCCACAGCCTCAGCTTCCAGAGGCCCCACACTCTTTGCAGTACAAGAGGACTGGAAGCAATTCTCAAATCCTTCAATTCTTTGAGTGAAGATCAATTTAATGGTGGTTAAAGAGGACTGGTAAGTATAGCTTTGGGAAATATTTGGACTTATAAAAGTTTGGAGAAAAGTGAAATAGTGGGACATATTCTTTAGAGTTTGTGTGTGTCTAAGATAATAAACAAGCCAGAGATAGTTAATTCCAGTGTCTATCTTTCCCACCCACTCAACTCTTGACTTTTAGGCAAGAGACACTTTCTCATTAAAAATCAATCAGGCTCTTATCTAAATTGTTGCACGTCCTGGCCACATGGGTGCCGTGACTGGGCCTGCTCACCTCACGCTGCCCTCGACCATGGCCAGCCTTGCCGCTGCTGCTAGCTCCCGGCATCCCCAACGCTCACTGTGGCCTACCTTGTTTTCCTCCTCGCTCCAGGCCTAGCACCGGAACTCCCGCCAGGGCTCCACATATTTGGCCATCTCGGCCCCGCCCCTAGGCACGCACGCGGCCGACATCTCTGTATTTAAAGGGCCAAGCACGGGAAACCCGAACAAGACGTGAAGTGATGACATCACTGCTTAACCCTATTTAAAGCGAGGCCCTGTCCCCAGGACCTCACCTTGGCAATCGGGTCGACACCATTGGTATACTGGTTTATCTTCTTGTGTTCCAGTGTTCTCTTGTTCCAGCATCTCCTTGTTCCTAGTGTCTCTGTGTGGTCCTGTATCCTTCTCAGGTAGTACGTCTTCGGACTGGTTCTGACCTCTGCCTGCCTGACCATTCTTTTGTCTGCCGCCTGGAACCAACCCTCGATTGCCTTGACTATGCTCAGACTGACTCTGGTATCGACCCCTGCTTTGGCTGACTACTCCTGTACTGATATTCTGGCTCTGACCCTTGTGCTTCACTCAGACACTCTCTTCTGGCCTACTGTGACTACCAGACCAACCTGCTTGGAAACTATCTGTGGCTTCCACCTGACTAGAACCGCAGGCGCTGCCTGCCTTGTCCGGAGAACCTTCCTGAACTGTTACCTCCCTCAGTTCTCCGGAGCTTCCAGTTCGGGTCTAGTCCATCCACTCTGCATCAGCCGTACACCCTTGCTCGTGGTGGACACACCCTTCCGCTACCTCTCCGAGAGACCATCTGAGGCCCACCTAAGTCCAGGCGGTCTGGGTACCGAAGGGCTCAACCTGCGGAAACCCCGGACTGTTATTGGTGAAGCTCCAGATAGCCTCTGTCTCCTTGTGTTCTCCGCCTCCTGGTGGCAGGCGCTCTCTGGATCTGACCAGAGCGCCGTACCAATCCTGCACCAGGCCAAGGGTCCACCTCCAGTGCAACAAAAGTAAGAGAAGGCTAAGAAAAACATATGGTCCTCAGAAGATTGAAACCATTACTCACACCCGCCCACTTCAGAACAGTATTGCAAACACTTATCTTTTCCAGCACTGACTACTGCAATGCACTCTTACTAGGACTCCCAAGCACATCGATAAGACCATTCCAGATACTTCAAAATACTGAAGCCAGAATACTGACGGGAAAAAAGAGGAGGGACCATATAACTGAAACTCTAGCAGAATACAGGATAAAATACAAGGCCTTATGTACCATACACAAACTAATATATGATAAAGAAGCAGACTGGCTAAACACAGCCTTATGAGTACACGTTCCACAAAGAAACCTCCGCTCAGCAAACAAAGCACTACTAACAATCCCTTCAGTAAAGTCAGCAAAATTAACCCAAGTGAGAGAAAGGGCTTTATCATTGGCTGGGCCCATATTATGGAACACGATGCCCCCTGAACTCAGATTACAGAGTAATCTCAAAACATTTAAGAAAAATTTAAAAACACGGATCTTTAAAAAAGCCTTCACTAAAGAGTCTGGAGGGTAGAGAATAAAAGTACAAGGTAATGCAGATGAGAATGAATTTACTCAATCCTACATTTAAGAAGTAATATCTCAAAGAGATAGTAACTCAATAATATACCTGGACTTGACCAACAATACTCAAATAATGATTTTATTTATGAAATTGTAACGGAACTTTATTGGCACCTGTTAGAATGTACGATAACCTACATTTACTTACCTTAGTCTGTGTGCCTATTTGTAAACCGTTGCGATGGTATATAACTTAGCGACGGTATAGAAAAGTTTTTAAATAAATAAATAAATAAAATAAACATAAATCATACTATTGTACCAGCCCTTATTGAAAGTTTAATCATCCCCTTTTAGGACACTAGCTGATTAATTTGTAAATTCATCTGTAAATTTAAAGTCCTCTAATTCCAACTCCCTTAGTATCCCAAACTTAAATAGGAACTCAACAAAATTAAGATGAAGGCAGCAGTCCAGCAGCAAGAAGGGGGCTTTCCAGTCTTTTGCACTGAGTGTCACATGTATGATTTTTTACCTACCAGTGAGACATTGTATGTGTGCACTCGGTGCAAAGAGCTCCTGGCTCTCAGGGAATAAGTTCAATCTCTGGAGGTTACAGTGGCAGACTTGGAGGAGCTGAGGCAGACAGAGAGGTACATTGATGAGACCCTCAGGGACATAGTAGCCACATAACAAATCCAGTCTGGCAGCCCCAGACATCAGGGCCTCGGAAGACTCAGGATGAGACGAGACGGATAGGCAAGCAATGTCCCACAGGCGCCCTACACAACCCAGTCGGGCTGGACGTGGACCACACTGAAGGGACATCAGACATCATGACGAAGAGGATCTTCGACCACGATGGATGAAATCTCCCACCAGCACCCTACCAACCCAGCCACGCTGGTTGTGGACCAAGCAAGGACGGGAACCAGAGCCTCAGGAGTCCTCTGGATGAAGGACTTCAGGATGAAGACATCGGGAGGACCAGGGTGACAGGAACACGGCACAGCATAACACATCAGGAACATGGTGAAGACATCAGGGCTGGAATGGAACATGAAGAAGAGACCAGGAATGGATTGGGATCCCAAAAGGAAATGCCAAGCTGGAGCAGAAGACGAGGAATCCTGAAGAAGGACTGGCTCCTTGCGAAGGCAACGGCTGAATGCCAGAGGAGCCCTTTAGTAGGAATAGAGAAGACGACATCCAGGGAGAAGCTTGCAGGTGGGACTGGAGGGACCCCTCCCTACTGGCCCTTTAAGTAGCTGAAGGAAGAACGGCCCCGCGACTAAGGAAACAGGAAGTCTGCAGGACCCTGGTCACCGGCCCTGCAGACACTGATGCTGAAGCAGGAGAGGAGCCGGAGCTGGGCTGTGCAGGCCCCGAAGTTGAAGGTGGTGGCGTCCTGCTGCTCAAGGAGGTGGAGCAAGACGGTAGGGATGTGAATCATTTTAGGACGATTAAAATTATCGTCCGATAATTTTAATATCGTCTTAAACCGTTATGGAACACAATACAATACAGATTCTAACGATTTATCGTTATAAATCGTTAGAATCGTGAGCCGGCACACTAAAACCCCCTAAAACCCACCCCCGACCCTTTAAATTAAATCCCCCACCCTCCAATAACTTAAATAACCTGCGGGTCCAGCGGCGGTCCGGAACGGCAGCGGTCCGGAACGGGCTCCTGCTCCTGAATCTTGTCGTCTTCAGCCGGCGCCATTTTCCAAAATGGCGCTGAAAAATGGCGGCGGCCATAGACGAAAAAGATTGGACGGCAGGAGGTCCTTCCGGACCCCCGCTGGACTTTTGGCAAGTCTCGTGGGGGTCAGGAGGCCCCCCACAAGCTGGCCAAAAGTTCCTGGAGGTCCAGCGGGGGTCAGGGAGCGATTTCCCGCCACGAATCGTTTTCGTACGGAAAATGGCGCCGGCAGGAGATCGACTGCAGGAGGTCGTTCAGCGAGGGTTCCGGCGCCTCGCTGAACGACCTCCTGCAGTCGATCTCCTGCCGGCGCCATTTTCCGTACGGAAACGATTCGCGGCGGGAAATCGCTCCCTGACCCCCGCTGGACCTCCAGGAACTTTTGGCCAGCTTGTGGGGGGCCTCCTGACCCCCACGAGACTTGCCAAAAGTCCAGCGGGGGTCCGGAAGGACCTCCTGCCGTCCAATCTTTTTCGTCTATGGCCGCCGCCATTTTTCGGCGCCATTTTGGAAAATGGCGCCGGCTGAAGACGACAAGATTCAGGAGCAGGAGCCCGTTCCGGACCGCTGCCGTTCCGGACCGCCGCTGGACCCGCAGGTTATTTAAGTTATTGGGTGGGGGATTTAATTTAAAGGGTCGGGGGTGGGTTTTAGGGGGTTTTAATGTGCCGGTTTTTCGATTTTTCGATTTTTAACGATTTTTAACGATTTTTCACGATATTTTACCCCCCCAAACGGCAACAATACGATTCCCTCCCCCTCCCAGCCGAAATCGATCGTTAAGACGATCGAGGACACGATTCACATCCCTACAAGACGGCATCCTGCCGCCGAGGAGCAGGCCGGAATCGCCCACCTACCTCTCCCGGGCATGCGATGCAATGGGATAATGAGCTGCTGTGTAAAAAAGGAGAAATTGTGCGTCCCTAGCACCTCCTCTGCATTGGGTATCTAGGAGACATGGCTGTCAAAGCGGATTCGGAAAATGGATGCTCAATACCAGTATCCATTTTCTTCAGCTGCCGGCACAAAAAACATGCACAATATACATGGCAATTTTTGTGCAATGACAATTTTAGTGCAATGCTGCTTTCTGTGGTTCCTCCTATTTTGTATCGCAATGATACTAATAGAGGAATCACAGAAAGTAGGATTTGGTTTTTTTTGCTAGAGCCCTTGTCCATGGCATGCCTTAAATGCCAGCTCCCAGGCTGGCGTTAATTTAACCGTGTTACAATGGACTCATTGGCTGCGCAGGAATTTTTTAAAATTGGGCGGTAATAGCTAATGACATCATCTACATAGAATTTACATGTGATGAGCACTATTAGCTACGCGCTCTTTTGGTCGCGTGTTTTGGATGCGCTGATCCCAGTATTGCATCAGACATAAGTCTAGCACATCCAAAACACGTTTCCAACCATGCATTTAGCAGCGCGCTGACCTGAGCATCCGATACCGATATTGCATCGCCTGCAAGTAAATAAGACCATTAAATTGTTTCTGAAAATTGTTCTCATAGAAGGCATAAAAACGTTATTTCGAAATTGCTTCCATGAATCCGTGTAAAAATGCAGACGTTGTATGACAGCATGCAAACTTTTTTTTACCTGTGTTGAAAAAGGGCCAGCACCAGGGCTAGGGGCAAGGTTGGGGCCTGCCCAGTAAAATGCACAGAAGGATTTCATTTTGAAAACCATGTAATTCCTTTGCCTCATGTTCTTTGTTCCTGCAAATTAAATAGGTACACAAGTACCCACATTCCCTGTGATTCACCAGATTTTCAAAGGACAATGCCACAAGGAATTTCCTTTTGAACATTTTGACCAGCAAGCCTGCAGGTTCCACAGGGAGCATGAATATTACCCCCTTAATGACCATACGATCTGTGGAGAACATGAAGGAAGTTTAATTTGTGACTCATGTGAGATGTTTATTGCTCTTCCATTTGTGAGTGCGTAGGCTCATAATAAGATTCACTCATGCTCAGGGTTACATAAAGTTACTTCAATCAGATGTTAGCTCTTATGAAGTCAATGTGTTCTGACTGAAATAGATGACATATCCAGCACATAGCCCAAAAGATGACAGGTTGACATATAGAAAGAAGAAAAACTACTAGAATAATAGAATACAAGGATGCAATTTCAGTTTGCCAGTCAAGGAAAGTGGGGCCTGCTGGAATAGAATACTCATCAGTTTCAAATGCTTGAGAATTTCAAACCAGTTGTATGCCATTTGTATAAAATATACATTAGAAATAAATATTCTGTCAGATGAAAAGGGCAGGTTGATTTCAGGCATATGATCAGTTGGACAAAACCAAGTCTAGATATTTAAGATAAGCAACAGTTGCATGTGTTTTAATTGCTACTGCACATTTTCTCTAACATCTGTTTAAATTTGGACAGTATGTAGTTTATTTCAATTAGGATAATAATTAACGCTGGCGTTAAGGAGCAAATTTTTCTTAAATGGTATGTATTTATGTGAATACGGATGAAACAAAATGTAAATTAATAAACATTTCCCTGGGGGTTCCTGGGCTGGAAAATCTGGAGGGCTGGTGGTGAGACATAGTGGAATTTTCCACGGAGGCCAAGAAATTGAATGGCGGGCTGGATTTGGTGAGCCCTGCTTTCAGCAGGCGTAAATCTGGCAACAAAGGTGTGGGGGGGTTTAGATAGGGCCAGGGGGGTTGGTTAGGTAGGGGAAGGGAGGGGAAGGTGGGGGAAGGGCGAAGGAAAGTTCCCTCCGAGGCCGCTCCGATTTCGGAGCGGCCTCAGAGGGAACAGGCAACGTGCGCCGGGCTCGGCGCGCACAGGTTGCACAAATGTGCTCCCTCTTGCGCGCGCCGACCCCGGATTTTATAAGATATGCGCGGCTACGGGGGCGGGACTGGGGTCAGGGGCGGTCCGTGGCGGGACCGGGGACGTGGTGCCGGCCCGGGGGCGTGGTCGAGGCCTCTGGACCAGCCCCTGGGTCGGGTGATGGCGCACCAGCAGCCCGCTGGCGCGCGCAGATTTACGCCTGCTTTCAGCAGGCGTAAATCTGGCAACAAAGGTGGGGGGGGTTAGATAGGGCGGGGGGGGTGGGTTAGGTAGTTGAAGGAGGGGAAGGTGGGGGAAGGTGGGGGAAGGTGGGGGAAGGGCGAAGGAAAGTTCCCTACCGAGGCCGCTCCGATTTCGGAGCGGCCTCGGAGGGAACAGGCAACACTCTCCAGGCTCGGCACGCGCAGGATGCACAAATGTGCACCCCCTTGCGCGCGCAGACCCCATATTTTATAAGATATGCGCGGCTATGCGCGTATCTTATAAAATCCAGCGTACATTTGTTCGCGCCTGGTGCGCGAACAAAAGTATGCCCTCGCACACATTTATAAAATCTACCCCATGGATTTTAGTGATGTGCAATCGTTTTTGCTGAATTGGAAAATTTCAAAGAAATAGTCCAATTCGGCATGGATCGGAGGACCTGAATCCTGAGACTGATTTTCCCTAAACTTCAGGGAAAATTTGTTGTTTGGGTTATCGTGGGGGGAGAGGCAAATTGATAAAAAAAACCCACCCCAACCCTTCAAATTTAGTTATTTACAACCCCCCCATTCTCCCGACCCCCCCCCCCCAAATTGCCTGAAGTCCCTGGTGCTCCAGCAGGGGTCCCAGGAGCGATCTCCCGCTCTCGGGCACTCGGCTGCCAGTAAACAAAATGACGCCGGTGGCCCTTTGCCCTTACCATGTGACAGTGGCTACCGGTGCCATTGGTCATCCCCTGTCACATCGAAGGAGCAATGGCGCCTTCCATGTGACAGGGACCGACCAATGGCACCGGTAGCCACTGTCACATGGTAAGGGCAAAGGGCCACCGGCGCCATTTTGTTTACTGGCTGCCGTCGGCCCGAGAGCGGGAGATCGCACCGGGGACCCCCGCTGGACCACCAGAGACTTCAGGCAAGTTTTGGGAGGGGTCAGGAGGGTAGGGGGGGGTGTTAAATAACTACATTTGAAGGGTTGGGGTGGGTTTGTTATTTTTTCTGTGAAAATTGCCGGAAAAAAATAAACCGAACCATTGGAAAACTAAGTTTTCCATAGGTTGCCCGACCCATAGCCTGACCCGGCATAAAAAAACAAAGCCCATCCCTAATGGATTTCCATCCTGAACAAATATTCATTGGATATTATGCTCTTATTAGTTGAAACCATGAACAAATTATCAGATACGGTCAGATTGACATGTGATGATGCTCAAGTAATTTTAAAACAGCAAGAACCCTTAGAGGTTTTTGACAAAAAATTACAAGAACATCAGCAGTTGATGTAAAAATTTAGAAATGAATTGAAATCCACAAAAATTACTAAATACAAGATAGATGAAAAAGATTACTCTACAGGTTGCATTTACCTTTGGCAAAGAAAGCCTTAAATTAAACCTAAGAAGGTAGCTTTTGTCGGATCTTCTGAGGATTCCTCTTCTAGTTCTGAAGAGGATCAACCCAATACAGGAAATCTTCCTTCCTATGGTACAATGCCAGAATACAGACGTGGTAATTATAGAGTTTCTAACAGATAAGAACATGCCATACTGGGTCAGACCAAGGGTCCATCAAGCCCAGCATCCTGTTTCCATATGTGGCCAATCCAGGCCATAAGAACCTGGCAAGTACCCAAAAACTAAGTCTTTTCCATGTTACCGTTGCTAGTAATAGCGGTGGTTATTATCTAAGTCAACTTAATTAATAGCAGGTAATGCATATAGGTGGTGATGCATATAGCAGGTGATTCATATAGGGAAAAATAACCCATGCTATAATTACACAATGTTGGGTTCCATATTAGGTGCTATAACCCAAGAAAGAGATCTAGGTGTCATAGTGGATAACACATTGAAATCATCGGTACAGTGTGCTGGGGCAGTCAAAAAAGCAAACAGAATGTTGGGAATTATTAGAAAGGGAATGGTGAATAAAACGGAAAATGTCATAATGCCTCTGTATCGCTCCATGGTGAGACCGCACCTTGAATACTGTGTACAATTCTGGTCGCCGCATCTCAAAAAAGATATAATTGCGATGGAGAAGGTACAGAGAAGGGCTACCAAAATGATAAAGGGAATGGAACAACTCCCCTATGAGGAAAGACTAAAGAGGTTAGGACTTTTCAGCTTGGAGAAGAGACGCCTGAGGGGGGATATGATAGAGATGTTTAAAATCATGAGAGGTCTAGAACGGGTAGATGTGAATCTGTTATTTACTCTTTCGGATAGTAGAAAGACTAGGGGGCACTCCATAAAGTTAGGATAGGGCACATTTAAAACTAATCTGAGAAAGTTCTTTTTTACTCAACGCACAATTAAACTCTGGAATTTGTTGCCAGAGGATGTGGTTAGTGCAGTTAGTATAGCTGTGTTTAAAAAAGGATTGGATAAGTTCTTGGAGGAGAAGTCTATTACCTGCTATTAAGTTCACCTAGAGAATAGCCACTGCCATTAGCAATGGTAACATGGAATAGACTTACTTTTTGGGTACTTGCCAGGTTCTTATGGCCTGGATTGGCCACTGTTGGAAGCAGGATGCTGGGCTTGATGGACCCTTGGTCTGACCCAGTATGGCATTTTCTTATGTTCTTATGTTCTAATGGACTTTTCCTCCAAGAACTTATCCAATCCTTTTTTAAACACAGCTATACTAACTGCACTAACCACATCTTCTGGCAACAAATTCCAGAGTTTGATTGTGCATTGAGTGAAAAACAATTTTCTCTGATTAGTTTTAAATGTGCCACATGCTAACTTCATGGAGTGCCCCCTAATCTTTCTATTATCCGAAAGAGTAAAAAACCGATTCACATCTACCTGTTCTAGACCTCTCATGATTTTAAACACCTCTATCATATCCCCTCAGCCATCTCTTCTCCAAGCTGAAAAGTCCTAACCTCTTTAGTCTTTCCTCATAGGAGAGCTGCTCCATTCCCTTTATCATTTTGGTCACCCTTCTCTGCACCTTCTCCATCGCAATTATATCTTTTTTGAGATGCGGTGACCAGAATTGTACACAGTATTCAAGGTGTGGTATCACCATGGAGCAATACAGAGGCATTATTCACCATTCCCTTTCTAATAATTCCCAACATTTTTTGCTTTCTTGACTGCCGCAGCACACTGAACCGATGATTTCAATCTGTTATCCACTATGACGCCTAGATCTCTTTCTTGGGTAGTAGCACCTAATATGGAACCTAACATTGTGTAACTATAGCATGGGTTATTTTTCCCTATATGCATCACCTTGCACTTGTCCACATTAAATTTAATCTGCCATTTTGATGCCCAATTTTCCAGCCTCACAAGGTCTTCCTGCAATTTATCACAATCTGCTTGTGATTTAACTACTCTGAACAATTTTGTATCATCTGCAAATTTAATTACCTCACTTGTCATATTTCTTTCCAGATCATTTATAAATATATTGAAAAGTAAGGGTCCCAATACAGATCCCTGAGTCACTCCACTGCCCACACCCTTCCACTGAGAAAATTGTCCATTTAATCCTACTCTCTGTTTCCTGTCTTTTAGCCAGTTTGTAATCCATGAAAGGACATCGCCAGCTATTCCATGACTTTTTATTTTTCCTAGAAGCCTCTTATGAGGAACTTTGTTAAATGCCTTCTGAAAATCCAAGTACACTACATCTACCGGTTCACCTTTATCCACATGTTTATTAACTCCTTCAAAAAAGTGAAGCAGATTTGTGAGGCAAGACATGCTTGGGTAAAGACATGCTGACTTTGTTCCATTAAACCGTGTCTTTCTATATGTTCTGTGATTTTGATGTTTAGAATACTTTCCACTTTTTTCCTGGCATTGAAGTCAGGCTAACCAGTCTGTAGTTTCCTGGATCGCCCCTGGAGCCCTTTTAAAATATGGGGTTACATTATCTATCCTCTTGTCTTCAGGTATAATGGATGATTTTAATAACAGGTTACAAATTTTTACTAATAGGTCTGAAATTTCATTTTTTAGTTCCTTCAGAACTCTGGGGTGTATACCATCTGGTCCAGGTGATTTACTACTCTTCAGGATGCCGTTTTTTTCAGAACTCTCGGCAGACAAAGTGGCCCGATATAGATCAGCGTTCACAGACGTGGTCAAGGAAACAGAATCTAACATATTTAACTTATTGCAGCATGCACTAACCAAAGTACAGCACCAGGTATTGCAAAAAGGTTTGTCCTTTGTCCCGTACTATCACTATGACTCCTTTAAATGCAGACAAAATTTGTATAAATTCCTCAGGAAATTGCAGGTGACTTAATTTTTGCACAACATAATCCACCGTATGATGGTTCTATTGTTTCTCCTAAATCAAGTTGGCTTCCTCAAGGAATCATGGATCCAGCAATTAAAACATTCATAGATCTATTACTGGGGGATTTGAAACAAGTTGAAAAGACCATAATTTCACCACAATATAATTTGACAAGACAAGAAAATGAGACATTATGAGCTTTAAAAGATTATCATACTGTAGTTATAAAACAGGCTGACAAAGGTGGTGCAATTGTGCTTCTAGACAGAGAGAATTATATAAATAAAGTGTTAGCTCATTTAGATGACCAAGGCCTGGATTTATCAAAATGCACTAAATATCACATGTGATAGGAAAAGGGCCCTGTTTTATGGTAATAGGTAGAGATGTGAATCGTGTCCTCGATCGTCTTAACGATCGATTTCGGCTGGGAGGGGGAGGGAATCGTATCGTTGCCGTTTGGGTGTTTAGAATATTGTGAAAATCGTTAAAATCGTGAACCGGCACACTAAAACCCCCTAAAACCCACCCCCGACCCTTTAAATTAAATCCCCCACCCCCAAATGCCTTAAATTACCCTGGGATCCAGCGGCGGTCCATAGCTAAATCGGGGGAAGGGGGAGGGCAGGAAAACCGGCACACTAAACCCCCTAAAACCCACCCCCGACCCTTTAAATTAAATCCCCCCCCTCCCGAACCCCCCCCCCCAAATGCCTTAAAGTACCCTGGGGTCCAGCGGCAGTCCAAAACGGGCTCCTGCTGTTGAAGCGTGTTGTCTTCAGCCGGCGCCATTTTGCAAAATGGCCGCCGCAAAATGGCGGCGGCCATAGACCAGCACGATTTGACCGCAGGAGGTCGCTTCCGGACCCCGCTGGACTTTTGGCAAGTCTTGTGGGGGTCAGGAGGCCCCCCCAAGCTGGCCAAAAGTCTCTGGGGGTCCAGCGGGCGTCCGGGAGCGATCTCCTGCCGCGAATCGTTTTCCGTACGGATAATGGCGCCGGCAGGAGATCGACTGTAGGAGGTCGTTCAGCGGAGGTCCGGAACCCTCGCTGAACGACCTCCTGCAGTCGATCTCCTGCCGGCGCCATTATCCGTACGGAAAACGATTCGCGGCAGGAGATCGCTCCCGGACGCCCGCTGGACCCCCAGAGACTTTTGGCCAGCTTGGGGGGGCCTCCTGACCCCCACAAGACTTGCCAAAAGTCCAGCGGGGGTCCGGAAGCGACCTCCTGCGGTCGAATCTGTTGGTCTATGGCCGCCGCCATTTTGCGGCGGCCATTTTGCAAAATGGCGCCGGCTGAAGACAACACGCTTCAACAGCAGGAGCCCGTTTCGGACCGCCGCTGGACCACAGGGTACTTTAAGGCATTTGGGGGGGGGATTTAATTTACAGGGTCGGGGGTGGGTTTTAGGGGGATTTAGTGTGCCGGTTTTCCTGCCCTCCCCCTTCCCCCGATTTAGCTATGGACCGCCGCTGGACCCCAGGGTAATTTAAGGCATTTGGGGGGGGGGGGTTCGGGAGGGTGGGGGATTTAATTTAAAGGGTCGGGGGTGGGTTTTAGGGGGTTTTAGTGTGCCGGTTTTCCTGCCCTCCCCCTTCCCCCGATTTACGATTTTTTGACGATAAATCGGGGGAATTGGTATTGTATCGTGGCCCTAACGATTTTTGACGATTTAAAATATATCGGACGATATTTTAAATCGTCAAAATACGATTCACATCCCTAGTGCAAAACTCTTTAGCCTTACTATCATTCTATTCTGTGACATCAAGAGTGAGAAGAACCCACCTCAGGTGGTTTCCATTTATTGATGATAATGAGCTTTGGAAAAGAGCAGTTATAAATCAGGCATTCTTTTTTCTCACAGATTAAAACCATTTGAATATGTAAGCTTAGAAACATTTTATTTGTGCATTAATTGCTGTTGTACATTTTCTTTAAATTCTAGCTTATTTTAATTAGCATAATACTTAAAGAAGCAGACTGGGAGGGAACTTCCCTACCCCCTACCCTAACCTCCCTATTTTTTAGGTACCCCTAAAAGCAGCAGTGGCAGGTTGTGCATGCCAGCACCCTGCCGGCACGTGATCCCCAGGCATAGCGGCAAATGGCACCTTACAAAATCTACCCATTAGTGTCTGGTAATTCTATTCATCACCTGTTTTGATATGTATATTTTTAGTATTGTTTTACTGTTCAGATTGATTTATATTTCTTGATTGTTTTGTTTTGAGGAATAATTGTATTCTGCTTTTCCATTGTTGCACTGCATCAGAATCTGGCTTCTTATGGTTTCCAGTTCAGTTTTTGTCTGCATGTTTGTGTGTGTTTGTTGCGCTCGGGGGTGGACCCAGGACCAGGAGTCAACTGCCCCCAGGGGGTGGAGCACTGAAGGAGACAGAGGCAAGGAAGAGCTTCACCACTGGAAACCCGAGGTCGCTTGGACTTAAGTGGGCCTTGCAGGGTCTCCTGGGAGAGTGGAAGTCTGGTGTGCCCACAGACAGAAGGGGAGCACGGTCAGGTTGAGACTGGACGTCAGGTGGAACAAGGAGAACCAGAATAGCGTAGGTGATGACAAGACTAGGAACAGAGCCAGAATCTAGAGACAAGGTCAAGCAGGCAAAGGTCAGAGTCCGGGAGTCAGTCCGAGGAATGGTCAACAAAGCAGAGGTCAGGTACCAGAGGTCAGATGAGGTCACAGGCAGGCTGAGGTCAGGAGGCAGGCAGCAGGCAGGCGAGTCGAGTAGCAGGCTGGAGTCAAGAGGCAGGCGGCAGGCAGGCAGGTCGAGAATTAGACTGGAGTCAGGAGGCAGGCAGCAGGCAGGCGAGTTGAGTAGCCTCGCACGGGCCTGCTCACCTTCATGGTTCCACGGCAGGTCTCGGGTTCGCCTCCCTAGCGGCAGCTGCTAGCACTTCCAGGCCTTGGCGTCCCGCAGCGGCGGTCGCTGGGCCTTCCAGTGCGTACCAGGCCTCACGCCAGAGCTCGGCGTCCTCGGCTCTGTTGGCCACGCCCCTACGCGCACGCGCGGTCCGCTCGGTCTCTTGTAGGGCCAAGGGCGGGTCTTAGCTCCACGGCGCACCCTGATTGATTCCTTGTTATAAGGATGTCCCTGCCTGCACTTTCTTGCCTTGGGAATCGGGTTGGCTTGTATGCTAGATTGTCACCACGCTTCTATCTTGCTCCTGTCTTGTTCCAAGTCTCATTCCAGGATCCTTCTGTTCCAGTTCTGTTCCTGCCTTGTTCCTGCATCCCAGTTTCCAGCGTCCTTCTGTTCCTGTTCGTCTGTCCCTCTCCTCCAGACTGTCCGACTCCTCCGGACTGTCTTACTGGTACTGAACTCGGCTTGCTCCTTGACCTGCCTGCCTGCTACCTGCCAAAGATGAGATTTGTGCAATGTTCTCTCAACCTAGCTTGATGGACTCTCTACCTGGGAGACATCAAGCTAGGTTGAGAGAACATTGCACAAATCTCATCTCTGGGTGAGTTTCCTCACTCCAAAGGTCATCAAATCTTCACAAGAGAGCACTGTTCTGTTCGTAGTCTCACTTTGAATGTCAAAGTGGCCCCTAACCCCTACACTAATACCTAAACCTCACCTCGAGTTACTAGGTGGACCTCCTATAGAAATATAAATACCTACCTAGTATGAGGGCATTGTGGCTAGTCTCAGTATCTCTTTCTCTGTCTTCCCCCCCTGTGGTTGAAGGAGGGCCCTGACAACTAGGCTGGCTCTCCAGGAGCTTAAAACTACTAAACATGGTCCCCCCCAGTGGTTATATGTAGGAAATACAACAATTCTGACATCGCAAAGTGTGAAAAAGTTATCACAATTTGTGATATCTTAGTGCTTCACATAGGTATTACCACAAATTGCAATAAACTGCCTATTACCATAAAACACACCCCTTTTACATCACATATGATATTTAGTGCATTTTGATAAATCCAGGCCAAAGTTTGTTTCTTTGGGGGGGGGGGCAAATTTGGTTCAGGGCCACCAAATTAAATGAATTTCCCTTGGTTGTCACGTTTTTGTAATTTGTTTGAAATGTATGCACATCCCTAGTGGCCAGCAGGGCATAAGGAACAGGGATAGCACCTGACAGAAGCAAGAAGCTGGAAGCCTGGAAACAGAATGAAACAGTGGAGCACACCAAGAAACCAGGAACATGAAAGAAATCAAGCAGGAATGTTATAGACAGAAACTGAAGAAGAAGTCTTCTGTTTTCAGGTAACAAGGATAGAGCCATAGTATGTGGCCAGAAACAAAAAATAAGACAGATAGAAGTACTCATAAACAGTTGCTGTGTACTGTATAATCAATGACAACAGACAATCATCATCATGTGCCCTCTTGTCTTTAAGAAGTCAGTATTTTTCAAGTTCTTTTGTGTTTGCACTTAAAATGTACTTATCGCATAAGAACATGAAGCAGAGAAAGCAGCAGGATTCAAAGTCCCAAATGCCCAATATGGTCCACGTTTCAACTAAGTGTTTTCTTCAGAAGTCTGTCATTGTTCATTACTGCTGCAATTCATTATTTCCGATCCTAAGAAGGCCCTACAGCCATGTCTTTTAAATTTTCTGCAGGTTTAAAAAGTGACCAATCACAAAATCTGTATACATCGAAAAGCACCAATGAGGAGGAACTCAATCAATATAAAGTAGACATACTCTGTATTTCATACCACATGAATAAATGTTAGCTTCTTCATGGTTGTATACTGAATTGGCATCTGAAAAGGAAAAGAAAAACAAAACGTACTATTCAGGGTAAGTTACAATAAAGTGTGCCATTCCAATTCCTCATTATATCCAGTAGGGGACATAGATTGTAAATGTGCATATCATGGACACTCAATATTTTCAAATTTATCTCATACATATTCATTGTGGATATCCTAAAAACCTGACTGGCTGTGGGGTCCCCAGGACAGGTTTGGGAAACCCTGCTGTAAAGTAAAAATCCCAAACTGTTCACACTAATATAGACATGCCTCTCTGTTTACCTCACTGATAGTTTGGGGGATGAGTTCCAAAATGGTCCATTGCAACTGGGCAAAAGGATATGTGTGATCTATACAATGTATAATTAATGCACTTCATTTACCTGTATAGAGGCAACTACGATGTTCAATCATCCTTATCCATACAGCACATTTAGGGGGTTATTTTGTAAGGGCTTATCGCATGCGAAAAGGCCCTTTTCGCATGCGATAGCATGCAAATTTGATGAGGGGCAGAGTCAAGGCGGTGAGGGGGTGGAGTCAGCAGTGGCTTTGCTGCCGGCGATAATGTTACTAATATTATTGTCGCCAGTAGCGCGCCCAATAGCACCACCTTTCATGGTGGCGCTATTCGGTGTGAAAGTCGGCAGCCGCCAAAATTGCGTCGTGGTACGAAGGCTGTGGGCTTTCGCAGGCCTGCCCCCCATTTTCGCAGGATTCATCATTCTGCGAGGCCTTAGTGTGCCCCTCATATATTTTTGGACATGGGTAGATAATCGCAAACACAAAATGATCAGTCATGTAAGTAGTTAAAGTATGTCTGAAAAGGATGTACACAACAAGATCTCAGTATAGTATAGTGGCAAAAATCACATATTTGACATGCCCTGGCAATGAATAATAAGAAATTGATCTACTTTTGGTGATCTACTGGATTCTTGTGACCCAAGCTGGCCACTATCAGAAACAGGATGCTGGATTCAATGAACCTTGGTCTGACCTAGCATGCTATTTCTCACATTCTTATGTTCTTATAACTCTTTATTGTGGGCATTTGATAAAGGACTTTTGCCAGTTCTTAGTTTCAGATATCACCCAAAGATAAACTTTCAAGTTGGGGAGTTAGGTCAGCTAGCACAGACATAACAGTATCTGGTTTCAGTTGTGCTTTGAATCTGAACTGCCTAGTTATAAGATGGTTTTACGCCCTACTGGATGACAATTTACTATCAATGAAACAAGGTAGAGGCCAGACCAAAAGAAAGGAGAAACCAAGACCTCTCTAATGAATCACTGCTTAGAGAAGCCTTGGTTCTGGAAACCGTGTCTTACATGTGGTCAACCATTTGTGCAGATGCTTTACCCTTTTGAAGAAAACCCATATCTGTCATACATTTCATAAAATTGAATATACACATCCCAATCAATATACAGTATATGTTAAAATCACCTAACACAATTAAATAGAGGTATTGAACTGAAAGCTCAGTGATCACATTCATCAAAGCTGGAATAAAATTAGTTAAGCCTCCAAGAGGACAATGCCTTCTCTACCTGGATCAATCTCACCCTCAACATTGCTGACAAACATTGCCCTCTTATAACGAAAACTATTAACCCAAACCGTAGAAACAGAAAACCCTGGTATACGCCTGATCTTAGGAATCTGAAAATCCAACTCAGAACAGCTGAGAGGTCATGGCGCAAATATCAATCCCCTGCAACCAAAACTTTATACTACCAGCGAATGCATGAATATAGAAACTCCATCCTCCAGGCTAAACGTAGTTACTATGCTAAAAAAATACATGGTATGCAATACAACCCTAAGGCCCTTTTCACCATGGTGGCGGACCTCACTTCTCCTGCCCCCACGCAACTATCAGCCAATCCCTCTAAAAACCGCTGCAATGAATTAGCTCAATTTTTCAAAAACAAGGTCTCCTCCATCACTACACAATTCTCACATAATAACGTCAATATTTATCTGCCCACCATCAACTCTCCAGTCTCCCTCTCGTCTTTTGACTCTTCATCCTCTCTCGAAGTACAAAACATCCTTAAAAAATTAAAACCATCATCTCATCCTTCCGAAACTATCCCCACTAAACTCCTGCTAGCTATCCCCGAGGTGATTGCCAAACCCCTCTCAAATATCCTTAACTGTTCCCTAGAGCATGGCACAGTCCCCAATGTTCTTAAACAAGCAGTAGTGAAACCACTACTCAAAAAACCTAATCTTGACCCCGACACTTTATCTAATTACAGACCTGTCTCTAACTTACCCCTCCTAGCTAAAGTTCTTGAAAAAATTGTCAACTCACGGCTCTCAGATCACCTGGAGCAAAACAAGATTCTCCCATCCACACAACACGGTTTCAGAAAGCAATTAAGTACTGAAACCCTGCTACTCTCTCTACATGATACCCTCATCAGAGGTACAGACTCAGGTTCTTCTTATCTGATTGCCATGCTTGACATCTCAGCGGCATTCGACACAGTCAATCATGATGTCCTCCTTAACATCCTCAGGAGCATCGGGATCACTGGCAATGCCCTTTCCTGGATACGATCGTATCTCCAGGATCGCCTTTTCACAGTATTAGTTGATAACAATGAATCTGACCCCATCAGTCTTCCCCAAGGTGTGCCCCAAGGTTCTTCACTCTCCTCCACCCTCTTTAATATATACATGCTCCCCCTTACCACCCTCCTCACTAACCTCCACATCAAGCATTTTATTTATGCGGACGATGTGCAACTTATTTTCCCATTCTCTGACTCTCTCCTTACTGCCCTTCGCAACTGGGAATCCTGTCTCTCAGCCATCAACAAATTACTAAATGACATGCAACTAGCGCTAAACCCCAGCAAGACTGAACTTTTAATTATATCTAACAGGCCACCGCTCCCAGACATCCCACCTGCATACTCTTCCACAACTTTCCCATCACACGTTCGCAACCTTGGTGTTTTCATTGATAACCATCTTACATTCAAACCTTTCATTAAATCTATCATTAAGGAATGCTTCTTTAAGCTCCAAACCATAAAAAAACTCAAACCACTGCTACACTTTTCTGATTTCCGCACTGTACTACAGTCTATCATTTTATCTAAGGTAGACTATTGTAATGCACTTTTTCTAGGCATCCCCGCTACCCATATCAAACCCCTACAACTACTACAAAACGCTGCCGCCAGGATACTATCAAACACGAAAAAAAGAGATCACATCACCCCTACAATTATCGAACTTCATTGGCTCCCTATACACTCTCGAATTCTCTATAAAGCCTGTTCCATCATCCACAAAAGTCTGTTGAACTCTAACCTGAATTGGATTAACCCCCCACTCCTCCCCCGCACCTCGAATAGACCCACACGTACTGCCCTCCAAGGAACCCTACGTGCACAACCTATCAAATCTTTCAAATTATCGTCCACTATAAACAGAGCTTTCTCCCTAGCCGGCCCCTCTATATGGAACTCCCTGCCTCCTGATATACGCCTGGAATCATACACACCCACTTTCAAAAAAAAACTGAAAACATGGCTCTTCCAGCAAGCTTACCACACATCACCTCCCATTACATAAATCCTTACTGATTAAATAAGTGATTCTTCTAGAATCTGATACGCGACTTATGATTTATTTCTCGGATTACGTTGTATGCCTATCGATTTTGTACTTTGACTCGGCTATTTATGTACTTATCTTTTGTACATAGTTTTGATGATATGTATATAGTGATTTTGCTGTTCTCAATTTTATGTAAGGGCCCTGCCCAAAAGTTAACCTGTTTGCAATGTTATATGTAAGGGTTCTGCCCAATGGTTCCTGTTTAACTGTAAACCGATATGATGTGTGAACGGCTATCGGTATAAAAAAGACATTAAATAAATAAATAAATAAATAAATAAATAAATAAATAATTAACATCTAAACACTCATTATCTATAGACTAAGTTGAATTTGATACCCAGATAGGGCAGAGTAAATACCAAAGCCATGCTTCCTCTCCTCTCCTCTCTAGGATGGCCATGGAATGAAAAACCAGGGGGTGCAAAGCTGTAGTCCTACTGGTAATTCATGTTCTCTAAGACAACTTTCCATGATGCCTAAAATATCCACCCACTCTTCTATAATTAAATCATTAATGCCATTAGTTTTCCTCTTCACCGAATGTACATTAATCAAACTGATCTTTAAATTCAAAATGATGGATCTTTTGGCAAAGGAAAGAAGGGAATGTGTTTCAGACAGCACACCCATTCCCATATGCCTGAATTCTCTATTGACTTAAAATACCTTTGATTGTTACAATAAGTCCCCTATCCACAATGACAGCGTGGCTTGTTCAGAAACCTTGCAACACACATAATTTACTCTCAGTAAACAAAATAAAAAAAATAATGATGCAGTAAACAACAGGAAGGGAATATTCAAGCAGGAGGCCTAATCCAAACACTGTCTCAGGCAAAAGGTTCACGAAACACTCTCAAATAGGACACAATATAAAAAAATTAGCATCCAACCAAGGTAACTGCATATCTTCAGCCCAGTCAGGATCTAAAAAGAAACAGTGGGCCAGAAGTCCAAAATAGTCCAACAGCAATCACCATCCAGAGATAAAGTAACTCAAACTCTTTAGCTGTAGATCAACAGAAGATGAAAAATGATATTAGAGTCACTAAGAAGCTCATCAATGGGCAGAGCCCTTAGGCCTCACCATTAAGCAATGGCCCAAGTCTGCTTGATCAGCTGCCCATTGGGCCAGAAGTGATGTCAGATGCCAGCATCTAGACCCTGCCTCCAACATCTGGACCACTGGATCAGGAACTGAAGAAGAGTGTCACCAGAGATGGAGGCCAGACAGACATTTAACATTGGTGTAGATGCTAATTTTAGGTGTTTATGTTAATCTGATAGAGAGCTGTGTTAACATGCACATTAAGACCTTAGGGGCGGATTTTAAGAGCCCTGCTCGCCTAAATCCGCCCAAATCCGGGCGGATTTAGGCGAGCAGGGCCCTGCGCGCCGGTGAGCCTATTTTACATAGGCCTACCGGCGCGCGCAGAGCCCCGGGACTCGCATAAGTCCCGGGGTTTTCTGAGGGGGGCGTGCCGGGGGCGGGCCCGAACCGCGCGGCGTTTTCGGGGCGTGTCGGGAGCGTTCCGGGGGCGGGCCCGGGGGCGTGGCTACGGCCCGGGGCGGACCGGGAGCATGGCCGCGCCCTCCGGACCCGCCCCCAGGTCGCGTCCCGGCGCGCTAGCGGCCCGCTGGCGCGCAGGGATTTACGTCTCCCTCCGGGAGGCGTAAATCCCCCGACAAAGGTAAGGGGGGGGCTTAGACAGGGCCGGGCGGGTGGGTTAGGTAGGGGAAGGGAGGGGAAGGTGAGGGGAGGGCAAAGGAAAGTTCCCTCCGAGGCCGCTCCGATTTCGGAGCGGCCTCGGAGGGAACGGGGGTAGGCTATACGTAATCGATAGCCTTGCGCGCGCCGATCCAGGATTTTAGTGGATACGCGCGACTACGTGCGTATCTACTAAAATCCCGCGTACTTTTGCTTGCGCCTGATGCGCCAGCAAAAGTACGCCTATTCGCGGTATTTAAAAATCTACCCCTTACTGCATAATAGCACACTAATTTTAGCATGCAGTAAAAGCCTTTAAGGTGTATGTTAAACTTCATTGCATAAGCACTATAGTCAGTCTTTTTTCCTTCCTTCTGTAATATTACAGACCCTATTTTATCTCAAGATTTACCCTCCATTTAAAGCACGTACGCAGCCTGGGGGTCATGATTGACAATCACTTCTCCTTTAAAAATGTTATCTCATCTACTATTAAAAATGGCTTCTTTAAGTTACATACGCTCAAAAGAATTAAACCTCTTTTACATGCACAGGACTTCCGGACAGTGTTGCAAGCTACTATCTTACCAAAACTAGACTATTGTAACGCACTACTGCTGGGTCTCCCAAAAAACATAATTCAACCTTTACAGATGCTGCAAAATGCTGCTGCTCGCTTACTTACGAATACCCGAAGACACGAACACATCACCCCTGCTTTAATGTTTTTACATTGGCTTCCTGTAACGTACAGGATCACTTTTAAAGTGCTCTCTCTCATCCATAAATCAATACACAACCAAGAAATGCAATGGTTTTCTGACCAGCTCATTTTCCACACATCTAATAGACCAATTAGAAATATCCACAAAGCCAAATTAGCTGCTCATCCACTCAAATACATCAAACACGTGTCCACAAGAGAACGTTCCTTCTCGATTGCTGGGATCAACTTATGGAACAATATGCCTTTGGACTTACGTTGTGATCCCTGCCACAAAACGTTCAAACA
This sequence comes from Rhinatrema bivittatum, assembly GCF_901001135.1. Classification (NCBI taxonomy): domain Eukaryota; kingdom Metazoa; phylum Chordata; class Amphibia; order Gymnophiona; family Rhinatrematidae; genus Rhinatrema; species Rhinatrema bivittatum. Next base: position 303,171,343 of record NC_042615.1, read on the forward strand.
AAACCTCAAAACATGGTTGTTTGAACAAGCATACTATAGTTGATCAATGTCTAACTTGAATTGAAAATCAGTTTTGCTGTATAAAGTTGTCACCTTCTGTTGAAGTTAATTGTTTACTTTCCTATGAACTGTTCTATGTAAAACCTGTTGCTATTTATTGTTTACTTACTGTTTAACCTATTACTTGTAAAGCCTTGTGCTAAGTTTTTGTTTAATGTAAACCGAGGTGATGTAGACCTTTACGTACCGCGGTATATAAAAATCTCCAAATAAATAAATAAATAAATAAATAAATAAATAAACCCCTCCTTTTTCTTTGACAGACCCTCTCTGTCCTTATCCAATATTTGTTTGAAACTATCTTTGCCTCCATTACTTGCATTGAAAGTGTGATACAAGCAATTATCATCCTAAATGTGAAAGAATGCCCTTATATTAACCCTGACCCTACCTCACTCCATCCAGCCTGTGCTCTAAAGTTTCCTATCCACTCAAAGTATCAATCATATACCTCCGGAGTTCAAAGACTTAGTGACCTCTATGATTAATCTAATAATATCCTGTTTGATTTCTTCAGAAATAAAAACATTGTGATATGTTTTTGCAGTGCTTCAGTCAAAAACACAGCCCATTGCTCAATGCATTGATTTTTTTTAGGACAAAAAGTTTTGAAGTAGACTATATAAATGAAAAAGAAAAATAATGAAAAGGTACAGTTTGACACAGTGTACTCAAAACCTCCTGAGTTCTAATGCCACAAGATGTCAGAAGCCAGAATCAAGCATAACCAGTAAATAAATGCAAGTGTTAAAGGTAAAGTAGGTAAAACGTACCCGTTTTGATTCACTTTTTCTTCTATATTTTAATATTATTCATTGTTACTGTATATCGCCTCAAAACTCACTCTTGAGTTTTAGGCAATCTACAAAATAATTAGATAAATAAATCCAGAACTAATTAAAGATACATCATGATTTTAAAAAAATGCACTATTGGCGTTATTGTCCTTCTATTGAGATTTTAAACTGTACAAGCAGACACAAGGCAACCAACAATGGAATCTGAAGATTAGAAGTAAAGGTTCAAAATGGACACAAGGATGATAAACTTGAAACTGCAGATAGGCCAATCTAACTTCTGTGATCTGTGTTCAAGGATTCACAATTTAGGCCTAGCTAGATTAACCAAAATGTTATAAATATAGCAGAGATAGCACCAGCACTAAAATAATGTGCATGGTTAGGATAATCTCATCTTCTTTGTTTCCATAGCTCTTACCCAGGATTCTGCCAGTCCCAGCCGTCAAGCCTCAGGGACCAGCATTGAAGCCCCAGAGACCAGCAGTGAAGACCCAGGGCTCAGCCGTGCAGCAGCAATTTTCCATGCCCCCTTGCTTATGGACGCACAGACATAGTTTATTGAGGAGAAGGAGGAGGAGGAGCAGCAGCAGCAGCCTCCTCAGCACAGCCAGATCCTGTCCTTGGCACAGCAAGCCCACTGAATGTGACTTAAACATTTCTGCATTCATGGAGGAACCAAGCCTTCAGTGGGGCACAGTTGAACCAGCACAACCTCGCTCCAGCACACCAAATGGCCAGCATGGGGCAGCAAGAACTGAGCCACTGAGCCAGAGCAACCCACAAGCCCCCTAAAGCCACTTCAGTTGGTCCAAACCTCAGCTCTGGCCATGATGAGCATAGTACCAGCATCAGCTCCAGCACCAGCTTCAGCACTGACAGAGCCCTCAATGCATGAGTAGCTGGATCAGGTGGAAAAGAACAATGGTGTCTACCTCTACCAATATAGGCAGAGCTAGTGTACCTGAGGAGGGCTGTCAATGGGCAGACCCAGGCCCTGCATGACCCCACACCCAAGTTCTAACCACAGTGGCTACCTCTATCAATATCCTCATCAGTGTCCTGACCTAGATTCTGCAACGAATGCTGGAGCCTCCACCTGTTCCTTCCCCAGGTTCCAATGACTTCACACCATGCAGCAGTCCCCAGTCTGAGAGAACACCCAGGGGTAACCCTCCAAAAACATGCCAAACCCAAGTGGCAAGCCAAGCTGTGGCAAAGGACCATGAAGCATCCGAACAACTGCCCTGTAACCCCTAAGAACAAGATTTGTCAAACAAGCCTGGTAGGGCCTTTGTATAGAGTTCCTGTGCCAGTTAGATGGAGGAAGCCTGCTAAAAATGTCCTGACAACAGAGATCCTGTGGTGGCTTGATGATGGGGATGGTATATTGTCTGCCAGTATTGTCCTTCTGTCTACTTCTAATGCCCTTCTCAATGCTTTGCCCATACTCCATCCTCCTTGATGCCGTATCCAGTCATAGTCCAGCTTCTGTCTCTTCTCATCATATCTCATCTTTTGCTCCTAATGCTGGTATCTCATCTCATCTCATCTCATCCTGCTGTTTCATCCATGCTGCTGTGTCTTCTACTGAGGTTCATGCCTCCATGCTACTGTGTCATCTTATGAGGCCCCCTGTCTCCATGCCTCGGTATCTTCTCCTGGGGCTCCTTCCTCTATGCTGTACTCTCTAGTCCTGGTCCTTGGCCTCCATACTGCGCTCACCAGTTCTGATCCTGCTGCCCTGCTACTTATCTTTGCTGCCATGGCCCTTAGTCTGTTCCCTTGAGTGCACTCTTTCAACATGAACTCTGATGCCTTGGCCCTTAGTCTATCCCCTTGAATGCACTCTTTCAAAATAGACTGTTTAGGGCCTTCACTTGAACTCTGCTGCACTGGCGCTTAGGCTGTCCCCTTGAGTGTACTCTTTCAACATGGACTGTTTGAGACTTTTTGGTTACCATCACATAGTTGTGCTTCTATCATTAGAACTGTACTGTAGATATTGAGGTGCCACTTCTGCTTTCTATGTTCTTGGCCGTAATCATGATTGTGTAAAAGGATAAGATGCTAATACTGTATATGTAATGTTACCATTTGTAACAATGTATGCAGAGGTCTACACTCAATGTGCTGTTCATTTCAATGACAATGTCATGTTAATTATGTATTTTGTCCTTGCAGAATGTGATTACCAAAGACGTTGACTTGCTTTCAATCTGTTGATATTTGTTGTGTAATAAAGTGGTCATAGATTTGAAAGAACAGTTTCTGCTTGTCTATTTTTATTGTGTGCTTTTTCTCTTAAGGATTCACTAGATAAAAGATTTGGGATCCATATGACCTTGCATACTAGAGTGCCATTGGCCATTCCAAGTAGGCACTTTTCTGGCAGGCAAGATCATATGGCCTATGACATACAACCAAAAGCTGATGGTATGCTCCCAAGGAAGACAGCAAGAGCTAACAGGAAGCTCCTTACTGTGGAGCTTCAGTATTAGCTCCTGTTGCCTTCTCCAGAGATTATACTCTTAGGGGCAGATTTTCAGAGCCCTGCTCGCCTAAATCCGCCCAAAACCGGGCGGATTTAGGCGAGCAGGGCCCTGCGCGCCGGTAAGCCTATTTTAACATAGGCCCTACCGGCGTGCGCAGAGCCCCGGGACTCGCGTAAGTCCCGGGGTTTTCGGAGGGGGCCGTGTCGGGGGGCGTGTCGGGGGCGGGCCCGAACGCGCGGCATTTTCAGGGCGTGTCGGGAGCATTCCGGGGGCGGGCCCGGGGGCGTGGCCGCGCCCTCCGGACCCGCCCCCAGGTCGCCTCCCGGCGCGCAGGAGGCCCGCTGACGCGCGGGGATTTACGCCTCCCAGAGGGAGGCGTAAATCCCCCGACAAAGGTAAGGGGGGGGCTTAGACAGGGCCGGGTGGGTGGGTTAGGTAGGGGAAGGGAGGGGAAGGTGAGGGGAGGGCAAAAGGAAGTTCCCTCCGAGGCCGCTCCGAAATCGGAGCGGCCTCGGAGGGAACTCGGAGGGAACTCGGAGGGAACTCGGAGGGAACGGGGGTAAGCTGCGTGGCTCGGCGCGCGCCGGCTATACAAAATCGATAGCCTTGCGAGCGCCGATCCAGGTTTTTAGCAGATACGCGCGGCTCTGCGCGTATCTACTAAAATCCAGCGTACTTTTGTTTGCGCCTGGAGCGCAAACAAAAGTAGGCCTATTCGCGGAGTATGAAAATCCGCCCCTTAGTGCATGCATGTGAGATGTACATTAGCTAGCTAGTGTTTACCTCCATATGCAGTCCTGTAGAATAGGTGTAGAAATGGATGGCTAGCGGTTCAGTAGCTATGTTTTCAATCTGTTGGGTACCAATCAGTTGTCTAGCCATGAGAAGGTCATAGTGTACCTATTACAAATCATTGGCCTCTAACATTGTGAATATATATCACATCTGACAAAACAATGCCCTTCTCTCTGGCTCTGGCACTGAATGCTATCAGGCCATAAGTCTTCAGTCAGAGGGCTATTTGAAAATGACATAAAGCCATAGGGGGCAGATTTTCAAAGGGTTACGCGCATAACTTACGCACATAACCCCGAGAAAGTGCCCCTGCGCGCGCCAATCCTATTTTGCATAGGCTCGGCGATGTGGGCAAGCCTCGGGATGCGCGTATGTCCCAGGGATTTGAAAAAGGGGTGGAAAGGGGGCGGGGCATGGGTGGGGTGCCGGTCCAGGGGTGGGACAAGACCTCCGGCATGGTGGCCGTGCCAGAGGATCACCCGCTGGCAGCCGGCCGGCGCGCGCAAGTTACAGCTGCCAGAGGCAGGCATAACTAAGACAACAAAGGTAGGGGGGGATTTAGGTAGGGAAGGGGGGGGACGGGTTAGATAGGGAAAGGGAGGGGTAGGTGGGGGAAGGTGGGGGGGAGCGGGGTCCCGAGGCCCTGAGCACATACAGTTGCATATTTATGCTCCCTAGAGATAAAATACACCTAGGCCAGATTTGTGCGCGCAACCCGTGCGCATGTTATAAAAATCCAGAGACTGCGCATAAATATGCAACTGTATGTGCTCAGGGCAGAGAGTACATAGTGTACATATAATGCTTGTGTGGTATTAAGGGCAAGTTACACTAATCACCCCACAATACTTTGGGTCCCTTATTTGGGTCTTCACTCTACCTAAAGACAATCTGGACAAAACTCTTTTTAGGTTCCACACTAAAGAAAATGTCTTCTACTTGCAGGCTGCTCTAACACCGTGTTAGCAGTTGTGTGACAACTGAGGAGCAGTGAGGAAGTTGTGTAGATTAGAGAAACCCGAATGTTCAAGAACAGACAGCTATGAGGCCAGCTGTTACTTGGGACAAGGCAGACCTGCACAGATGGCTTGCCCCCCCCCCCCCCCCCCCCTACTGGCCTGGCATGTGGATCTGTATAATACCTGTTCACTAAGGCTGATATTATACAGATCCACATGCTAGTCAGTGCAGGGGGATGCAACCAGTCTGTGGAGGTCTGCCTGGTCCAAACCAACAGCAGCCCTCCTAGTTGTCTACTCTAGGGCTGTTAGGATTCTCTAACTTACACAACTCCCTCACTCCTCCTCAGTTGTCACACAGCTGCTGACATGGGGTTAGAGCAACCAACAGGTAGACAGATGTAAATATAATGCAAAGATTGTGTAGTAGACAAGTGATGCGGGGAAAATTGGCTGCTAATCCTGTCCCCTAGGAATCACCCCGCAGAAATGTGCTACCCACTTCTATGTATGCACACAAAACACATAGAGCTACATATGCAGCATCTTTGCAGGCATAACCTGCCAGCATATAAATCTGGCAGTAGTAAAGCTGAAAAGTTGTGGCCTGGTCTGGCAGCCTTTATGTGGCTTGTCCAGGATCTGGGACACCCTGCCCACATGGGTCTCTATTTTTTCCAAGCCATGGCTCTGGCATTAGACCATTCCTGGCACAGATTGAGGAAAAAAAACCCTGTAAAAGAAACATATTCATGGTGCTGTGAACAAGTATTGAGCCATTTTTCAGCTATTTGCAACAGTAAGTAAAAGATTTATTTCGACACTAACACAGTGGCTCATTTGATTTCTTTGGCACACAGCACACAGAGTATTAGAATTTCCCTAACTCAGGGGATTCCAGAGTGAGAGTTAGTCACCTGCACTGGGAGCGAGAGGACTCCTTTCATCCCCCCAGTCAAAAGAGCCTTCACCCTGGGAAGGAAGGGAAGTTGGAGAGCTTAGCCTGGGTTCCTGCCCCCAAAGAACTTATAAATTCTTTTATGGCCCCATTTGAGTGTAGTCCATACTTGGGGATGGGGGTTACATAAAATGGCACCTACCCATGTGGGGTTTGAAGTGTGGGCTGTGAAGAGAGATGTTTTGGACTTTGAAACAGCTATTTTACAACTTTAGGGGACTTTGCTGCACTTTGAAAACATTTGGAGAAAAAATCCTCCATAGAGTTATATGGCCTTAAAATGGCCACCAGGCCCTGCCTGTGGGGGATGGTTAAAATCTGAAACCCTCGTGCCACTCATCTAGTCCATGAGAAGGTTGGTGACATCAGTAGAAAGGAGGTCCCAGTGACATCATTGCAGGAGGAACTCGGACCAGTATTGGGAGGTCCTGGTGACATTACCTGGGATCTAAGGAATGTTTGCCCAAGCCCCTGGAAGTGACATTGCCACTCTGTGAGGAGGAGTTAAGTCTTTGGCCTAAGGCTAAGCCCAGGCCAGATACCACAATACGACCTGGTGGCCGGGTTCCAGTGCCATGGCCTTGGCCCGGATCCAGGCCTGATGCCGAGACCCGCCCATTTGCCAGGATCTAACATCTAGGCCTCAGCCTACGCCAGAGCCCAAGCCTAGGCCCGACACTGCAATCTGACCTAGTGGCCGAGTCCCAGTGCTGGGGCCTTGGTCCGACCCAGGCCCAATGCCAGTAGGGATGCTGGGGCCTAGGCTGGGACATAGGCCCGATGCCGAGGCCTCAGCCAGGGTACTGGGACCTGATGCCTAGGCCTCGGCCCAGGGTCAGGACCCTGGCCTCAGACCCGAGGCTTGGGATCTCCTCCCTAGCTCTTCTTTCTTTGGCTCTTTAATGCCAAATGATGGTGACCACTTGGGTTATGCCGGAGTTAATTAACTCCAGTGTATTTACCCCAGCTGACAACGACATTTTGATGTATGGTGTCAGGACCCGGCCTCCAAGTCGGGTTGCGGCATGGGCCTGTGTCCACAATGCCTTCCCGGCTCGGGACCCAGCCTGCAGGTTGTGTCATTGGGCCTGGGCTCATCTTGGCCTAGGCCAAAGTCCAGGCATCAGGACATGGCCTCTGGGATGGTCTGCAGCATTGAGCCTGGGTCTAGACTCCATCCTAGGTTGAAGCATCGGTTTGAATAGTCCAAGGCCTTGGCAACCTACTGTGACCTCGGCCTACATAAGTCCGAGGCTTTGGCCTAGTCCTTGCTGGTGGATCCCCACTGGATCATGGCCTCGACATTTTTCCAGAAAGATAGGAGAGAGGCTTCTATTTCATTTTTTGCCCATTTTTGGTTTTTTTTATTGCTTGATTCATTTTTTTCTCACATGAATAACATGAATGAAGCAAACCATGAACTGAAATTTGTGTGGAAAAAACCTCCCAAAAATGAATCAAATAACAAACATAAATTATTTTCCCCGCACATCCCTAGTAACTAATTGTTTTATATGTAGTATATGTAATATTGATTGTAATTGGGGTTTTTTTCATGTTTTTATTGTTTACCACTGATGTAATTCTAAAGGGAGTATATCAGAAAAGAAAAGTAACTAACTTCACTTTATGCCTTGGGGTGTTGATGTCACTGTTCATGTCAATTCACTCCTCCTTTTTTACTTGGGATGTTCATTCCATTGCTTGTGCTACTTCACACCTCTTTGTGGCTTTGGGGTTTTCTTGCCACAATTTATGCAGCTTTGCCCCTTTGCTTGGGCTGTTCATGCCACCTTTTGCCCTGGTAAACTATAGCAACCAACTCTTGGCTGCGTACCTTCAGCCTTCTCAGATCTGTCTCAGAACAAGTTGGCAACAAAACCACAGAGATGATAAATCACGGTGCAGCATCTTTTTAACATAGCCTATAGAATTTAGATTGATCAAAGTGATTGCCAACCCACTACTGATGTAATGAATGAGCATAGGCAAGAAGCAGTCTGTATTTACTCTCTAGCTGATAGAAGAGAAAGATATACTTACTTATAGAAGCTCTCATAGAGTTTTAAAAACTCTTTGAAAATATGGGATTTAGCACTGGTAAAGGGCTATTTCTGATCTGTGTGATGTGGTGGTCTCACTCACTATGCAGAAAGACAGAGGAAGTGGGCACTGTTGCTGTTTTTGAATTTCTTTTCACTTGGGGAGGGTCAGGGTAGGAAACCGTGGAGATATTAGCAGTGCTAGTGTATATATATACATTTTTATCTTTGGACAGTGAGGTTGCACAGCACACTGACAGACTGAAGAGAAGAAGAGTCTTAACAGGCTGCCAGTCTTTCTTAGATCTGTTTAATGTTTAACTACCAATTTTTTATGTATGGAGTCCCTTAGCAGTGCACATGGAACAATACATATTAACACCCACATTTTAAAAGCCCTGTGCACGTAAAAATCAGGAAGCATGCACATAAAAATCACGAGCCACATGCATAACCCCCAGTATATGCCGAAGTGCCAGGATAACTAAAAGGGGCAGGCCAGGAGGTCGGGGTAGGGAGGGGGCCAGCCAGGTCAGCAGCCATTAGAACCTGTCCCGGGAAGCACGCGCTGGCAGCCGGCCAGCACGCAGAAAATACTTCTGCTCTAGAGGATCAATAAGTATTAAAACAAAAAAGTAGGGGCTAGTTTTAGTTTAGGGGTCAGGCAGGAGATAGGAAAAGGGAGGAAGGCTATGCAGGGTTATAGGAAAGTTCCCTCCCAGTTTGCTCCTTATTTGGAGCAGACTGGGAGCAAAGGCCGATCTATGCATACTTTAGAAACTTCTCCCCAAAGTGTTGCGAGCCACTCGAATATGCATACATGGATGTTAAAATCTGGCTCATGTGAGCACATTGTATTTTATAACATGTACGCACCAACACATGCATGTTATAAAATGATTGTGTCCATGTGCGTGCACCAGGAACCATATGCACATGGACACACACGTGTTGGTTTGAAAATCTATGTTACACTGTATATTGTTGGTGTATATCTGAGATACAGATAGTTCTCCATACAGTGAGTGGTACTGTGAAGGGATACAATTAAGTATCAATAATTAAAATATTTGAAATATCAAACTCCCCAGGAGGCAGTGTACTTCAATAAATTCCATTATGTCAGAAAAGGGAGATGAGTGAAAGGCAGGTTTTGCAGCTTTGACAGATGAAGAGGAAGTGGTGAAAATGCAGATCCAGTCCAGTTTCATAGCAGTGATAAGAAAAGGCACTATTCCTGCCCCAAATTGTTGAGAGACTTTTGAAACCCAAAAATGACATGAGGAAAGCAATGGAAATTTGGAGAGCATGTGCCCCCACCAGCTATTCCTCTCCATCTTATTTTAAAGCAGAGGGAAAAGGTGGGGAGAGCTATCCAAGGCACACAGTAGCAGTGATGGTAAATAGACTGGGGCAGCAGAAATGCAACAGCCAAATCTTGCTGCATGGTTACTGCTTCTGAGGCAAGGGAGGTAATATTATTAACAACAGATTCGAGGGAGAATTTTGTCTGGGATTCCCTGAATCGGAATTTGAAGACTTAATAGCTGGAGAAAAATTGGGGGATTATTCAGTAGTATCTTAGCCTTCAATATGGTGATGGTGGAGACAGATGATGATACTGAGAGTAATGAGAACTACCCCAGCAAGAGCAGGAAGTGATGCCCTAAGCATTTTTCCTCAGGGTCCATCCTAAACCTCAACATCACTGCCAGCATGAGCCTTCATGGATGTAGAGAAGAGACTGCGAAGACATCCTGATCTAGAGGCACTTTAAAATTAGGAAAGACTAGCGTTTTCCTCAGCGTATTCACCTTAGAAAAGACATCAGTCGAGGGAAATACAGTGGAACATCTGACAAATGCTTGTAAGCAGCATACCTGGAGAAGCAGCACCCACTAGCTTTGGCATTAGGGATGGTTGGTAGTACTAGCCTGGGGATCCCTTCTGCCAGTCAAAGTAAAAGTCAGAAGAAAGGGTTAAAAAGGGGAGAATTTTCTCCAAGCTGATCCATGGCCCCTTCCACAAATCAGATGGCAGGCCACAGCCCCTAGTCATGTGCCCAAAAGCAACAACCACCATAGAAAGAAATGGGATGGTGTTATGTAGGCACTATCCTGGGGCAAAAATCAAGGCAGTATCTAAAGTAGTAATGAGGAGCAAGGAGGAAAGAGGTAGTAGAGAATGTGGGCTTTAAACACCTGCTGCATGTATTAACCCACAATAGCAAAAGTCCCCTCTGGACTACATGTATAGGAAGGTCATCACAACTCTATACAATAAGTGCTATATTACATACATGCCCAGCTGGCTAAGGCAGAGGGACGTAGTATGAATTTACCAGTGATATCTGAACTATGCATGCTTACCTCTTCCTGATAGCACACTGGGTGGGATACGGAAGAACAAGGGTAGGAAGATCTACTGGTGATTGGAGTATCAGGGTGCAGGTGGACTTTTCTGCACTCTCAGTTGACGAATAGGTGCCATACCTCATGCAATATTCTATCAGCCATAATAAGATGCTAGAGGGTTGACAGCTAAACTGGAGAGGAGTCTTCAGGCAGCTTTCTTTGTGACAGTCAGTGGTGCAAATATGGTAAAGGCTATAGAAGATGGAACCTTTCAGGGTATCTGTGTTATTATTTGTGATAATTGTGGGTGGATCCTTGGGCCGGTGGCAGATGACCATGCCACGGGGGAAGATCCTGAGAGGGACCACTGGTCAGTCTCAGAGTTTTAGAAACCACCAGATGTGGCAGTAGTGAGCTGGAAGAGCCCGGCTGGGCTGTAGTCCCTCAGGCACTGGAACAGATATCCCAGGATGGCTGAGCTGTAGTGAAACTGAGATAGTGAGTAGGCAGAGTATGCAGAGTTCAGGAACAGAACCTTGATGGTAACATCACACAATAGTCTCTTGGAACAGCCCAGGAGCTGGAATGAAGTAGGCCCTCGAGGAGCGAGTACCGGTTCCAGACTGCGACCTGAAAAGCAAGAGAGAGAGCGAGGCCCCTGAGGAGCGGGTACCCCTGGTAAAGTCCAAGGAGGCAGAGTAGCAAGGTAAGCAGAGAGCGAATCCCATCCGCAGAGATACCTGGAGGCAGCTAGGTAGGAAACTCTTTACTAACTCAATTATCTAGCAAAACAAGAGACAATATCTGGTGATGATGACGTCATCTCAGGGGGATGCCCATGAGGTTCGTGCCACAGCTGGTACCTGAGTGGGGCCATGCCACGCGCGCGCCCTTAGGCCTCAGGAGAACATGGCGGAAGGCAGCATCTAGCCGGTCTGGGGACTCCGGAGGAGGTCGGTAAAATGACGCCGCGGCAGCCAAACTTCCATCAACCAAGAGGGAGTCGCCAAAGAGGTAAGGTGGGCGGAGTGGAGACATCGGGCAGCGACGGTCGCAACAATCTGTTGCTTTGCACACTTGCTACAACTGGCAGTGAGGGATTCCCTGGGGCTGAGGCCAAAGGACCATGGGGCTCTATGCCTGAGGAACCTGAGAGAAGAACAAGAAAATAGCAGGGCATTTCCATCAAAGCATGAAAAGAGTGCAGTTTCTTCTTGAGAAGCAAAAGAATTTGGGATGTCTCACAAACATCTGATTCAAGATGTTGGCATCTGCTGGAATTCCATGTATATCATGCTGCAGCATACCCCCTTCATAATCTTTCCTGGAAATTTATTTATTTGATTTATAAAACATGCAGATGCCCTAAGTGGCAAACAGAAAATCATACACAGTCTCATAGGTGTAGATCACCCCCGGGGCATCATGATTGGCTAGAGATGAGGCAGCAGCTAAAAATCCTGAAGTCTTTCAAGGATCTGAGTTCCAGAAGTACCACCAAAGGGAAATTTCTGCAATAAATTTACTTAAGGAAAATTTAAAGACTGAGCAAGAAGGGATGGAAGCAATGTGTTGCAGTTTGCAAACTCTTTGCAGCAACAAGTGCAAGAGAGACTGAAACCTCTGATAGAAAACATATATATATAGAGAGAGAGGTGAGGAGAGAGAGAGGCTCAAGTGTGGGAAGCTGCCTGAGTCCAGTATTGCCTGTTCGAGGCAATTTTGAGAGAGAAAAAGACCTTTTCCTGGATCGGAGTGGGGAGGCCCGGAGCGAGTGGGCGGACCCGGTGACATCATCAGCAGGAGCCCCGGGACAGCATAAAATCAGGGCCCTGCTGCGTTTGAACCGAGGTGAGGAGAGAGAAAGGCTTAAGTGTGGGAAGCTGCCCGAGTCCAGTATTATAGAACATAGAAACATAGAATGACGGCAGAAGAAGACCAACCGGTCCATCCAGTCTGCCCAGCAAGCTTCACACATTTGTTCTCATACTTAACTGTTTCTCTTGGCTCTTAGTAACCTTATGTTCTAATTCCCTTTTCACCCCCACCATTACTGTAGAGAGCAGTGCTAGAGCTGCTTCCAAGTGAAATATTAAGTTTGATTAGTTGGGTAAGCGGCAGCATAGCTCTCTGCCATGAAGCAGAGGGCAATGCTGGAAATGTGTGAAGTATCAGTTTTTCTTTTCCCCTGTCATTGAAGCAAGGAGTCATGCCGGACATGCACCGAAAGTGAAGAATGCCTTGAAAGTCACATTAACTATCATCAAATATTGAAAAGCCTAATAATTGGTAATACCTATAAGCCCATGAACCCATCCCTGTTTTTTTTTCTTTTTTCTTTTCTTTTTTTAATTGGGAGATGGATGCCTTCATCCTTCTACTCTGTGAAGGTGGACACCTACCACCGGCCACTGGCATCCCGCTCCGTTAATGCCTCTGTGGCTACTGCCGCTCCATGCAGTGTTTTACTACCTGCTCTTTATATGCGTCCTCTAGAACTGATGGATCCCATCCCTGGGTTTTTTATTATTTATTTAATTGGGAGATGACAGCCCTCCATCCTTCCGCTCCGTGAAGGTGGACACCTACCACTGGCCACTGGCATCCCGCTCCGTGAATGCCTCTGTGGCTACTGCCGCTCGGTGCAGTATTTTACTACCTGCTCTTTATATGGACACCTACCACTGGCCACTGGCATCCCGCTCCGTGAATGCCTCTGTGGCTACTGCCGCTCCGTGCAGTATTTTACTACCTGCTCTTTATATGTGTCCTCTAGACCTGATGGATCCCATCCCTGTTTTGTTTTTTGTTTTTGTTTTTTATTTAATTGGGAGATGACAGCCCTACATCCTTCCGCTCCATGAAGGTGGACACCTACCACTGGCCACTGGCATCCCGCTCCGTGAATGCCTCTGTGGCTACTGCCGCTCCGTGCAGTATTTTACTACTGCTCTTTATATGCGTCCTCTGGACCTGATGGATCCACAATATTTATCCCATGCCTGTTCGAGGCAATTTTGAGAGCGAAAAAGACCTTTTCCTGGATCGGAGTGGGGAGGCCCCGGAGCGAGTGGGCGGACCCGGTGACATCATCAGCAGGAGCCCCGGGACAGCATAAAATCAGGGCCCTGCCGCGTTTGAACCGAGGTGAGGAGAGAGAGAGGCTCAAGTGTGGGAAGCTGCCCGAGTCCAGTATTGCCTGTTCGAGGCAATTTTGAAAAAAAGACCTTTTCCTGGATCGGAGTGGGGAGCCCCGGAGCGAGTGGGCGGACCCGGTGACATCATCAGCAGGAGCCCCGGGACAGCATAAAATCAGGGCCCTGCGCGCAGCGCCGGCGCGCAGCCGAAGCCGCGCGCCAAAGGGGCGCGCCCCTGGGCGAAAATTATGGGTAAGAAAGAAAAAGTAAAAATTATGCTTCCTCTCCTGCAGCTCCTTGTCTAAATAATTGGACCGATGGACTCACATATAGTTCATATGTTGGAGTCCACGATAGGGGGAATACTGAGGGGAATTCCTATTTTAGAAGTAACCCTCAGCCCTAGGTCCACACAACCTCCCACAACCATGGAAGGTATACAAATGGCTGATTTAGTTGGAGGATCCTCTGGAAGTAATATCCCCAAGTCTAAACAGAATGGGATATCCAGAGGAGAACACACATTCCTCAAAGATCATTGGGTAGCGAGGCTGCTGCTAGTAGAATTATGTTCAGTTACCATCATTAATCCCTGATGTTGGAAATGGAGAAGAGGAGTATAATGTAGAACCTGAAAATGTAACATTACTAGATGTGTGGAAATTGTCTGTAAAAATAGACCAGAAAATGACTAGGTCTATATCTATATTCATGCCTTCTCTGTAGAAACAAGAGCAAAATTAGAGGAATTAGATAATAGGAACTGATAGATTAGAACAAGCAGTAGCAAATTTGAGCCCTTAGTAAATAATCTTCAGGCTATTAATATATCATCCATTAAAGATAAGTTGATACTGCATAATAGAATTGAGTTAATGGAGAATGAGTTAAGATCTCTTAATCTTAGATTATTGAATTTTCCTTTTTCGGAATTAATGTCAGCTGAAGAATTATATAAAAAATATGCAGTCGAAATATTGTCTTTTGAAATAGAAAAAAATCCCTATAATTCCAAAATGTTTTATTTGCCTAGGAGAAAAACGATCCAAGTGCAAGAAGGGGGAGTGGATATTTTGCAAAGTCCCAGGAGTCTCTACTTTTTTGGAAGACTCCTTGGATAGAATTGAGTCTAGAGCAACTTTATTAATTACATTTTCTTTAAAAAAAGAGAAAGACCAGTTCTTTGTAAAATATTTTCAAAACAAGGATTATAGCTTTTGTGGGCAAAGATACAAGTTTTTCCAGATGTTTCCCGAGCTACACAAGCTCGTAGGAAACAATTTTTGTCTTTGAAGAAACAGGCTCTGGATATAGGAGCCAGTTTCTTCTTAAAATTTCCCTGTAAATGTCAAATAATGCATCAAAATAATAAATTTGTTTTTCTGGACCCAGCTCACTTGGAACGTTTTCTAGGGATAAATCAATCTTAATGGTTGTAAGGGAAATAGGTTGTAAAGAAAAAGATACACTGTGAGCAATATTTCTAATCACCTCCTAGATGTGGACTGTAATTATGAAAATTATGTTAAGGAATTTTCTGATATATTACTTGTTTTTCCTGTTTTATAACATTTTCTTTGTTAATGTCATAACTCAATAAATATTAAATAAAAAAAAAAAAAAACAATATATAAAAGTTTCCTACACTTTGTAATCCGGAGGGAAAAGGAAGACTAGCCCTTCAGTCCCAGAGTATTACATTCATGAGGGAGATGCTGGGAGCTAGGGGCATTAATACTAAACAACATATGGTGACATATATGATGTTACAATATTTATTAAATATAAACAAAAAATTCCCAAACAACTTAATGCTCAAGACTTCACAACATCACCCCAAGGAATATCCATCTAAAAGTCCCAACCATTATAATCACACAGATAATCATACACCATTCATACCACTAACTCACACACATCCTTCATACCTCCCATCATAAAATGCTTCCATTTTTCCAATGAATTGTTTACACACAAGTGAAAACCCTCTTTACAATACAATGTTAATCTTTCACGACAATTGGTTCACAAGCAGAGAGAATTCTATTGCACATATTTTTCTTCGTTCATAGAACGAAAACTCCTTCAATTTCTCTTCATCTTCTAAACATGTTTCGCCTTCCCACAGGCTTCTTCAGGAGAACTTTGAAGAATTTCCTACTGCTTATAACCCATCAATATATTCCCGCACAGGTTTCATTTACAACATTTAACAATTAAGTTAAACTTATTTAAAGACAATAATTCCCCATCCAACATTTTAAATTGTGCCTTTAAAACCACCTTATATCTTTTATACCTGTACGACCCGAACAAACTCGACGTACATACAGATATGTTCCCCGACTCTCACTCCTCAAAGCCTCTTGAATAGGTTTCACAAGACACCCACTCTTATACAATGGTGAACACTTCCTTCGTGTATCACCTACAGCGAATTAAATCAAGATAATAGTTCTTAAACTCCAAAATGGAGCTAGGGGCAGGCAGAAGGCACAGTCACCTACAGCGAATTAAATCAAGATAATAGTTCTTAAACTCCAAAATGGAGCTGGGGCAGCAGAGCACAGTCACGATGTAGCACAGGAAACAGTAGCCACTTTAGAGAGTAGTGCAGGCAGGAGCACTACCCTGTCATCTACCATTTCTTCCCATATCTCAATATGCCAACAGTCACATTGCCCACAAAGAACCATCTCTCCTGACATAGCTGGCAAGAACGACACTCGGCCCATCTCAGCAAAGGAGATCCCAGTAGAAATTTCTGTGACATGCTATCTTACAGAGATGTCAATGACATGGACACAGATGCACTGGCATATTGGGCTCACACGTCCACAATCTGGACAGACCTAGCCAAGGTGGTTCTCATCAACCAATGTGCTCAGTGAACATGTCTACTCAATGGAAGGGGACAAAGGGAGCCCTCATCATTCAAGGCTGGCACCACAATTGATGGAAAAGCTGATATGTTTGAAAACCATTCTGACTTTGTTTGGGTTTGCAGAATTTCCATGCAAGTAGCAACATGAATGAAAGTACCTTGGAGGTCTTGCTGCTACTTTGCCTACCTGCTAAGCTCCATATATAAATTTAGGATCTTATTGTTATTCTGCTTACCTGCCATGCTCCTGAAATACCACCTTAGGAGTCCTTCGACTACTCCACCTATCAGCCTTGCATCTGACAAACCACCATGGGATCATGCTAATAATATGCCTACCTGTCATGCCTATGATGTACCATGAAGTATTAATGCTTTTGTGTTGTTTGCTGTTTGGATCTCAACCTAGTTCTCTCACCCTATTTGCTTGCTGGTTTATTTGTTAAACTGGAGTGTTTTGTTCCCCCCAAAAATGTGAAAAAATAAAAAAAAAACAAGTTACTCATCCCACCCCATCTCTTTTATGGTTCTCATTTTATTTTACCCCTCTATAATCTCAGCCTAGTTCTCCTACTCTGTTAGTTATATTGGGGTGATTTGTCACGCAAAATTGTGAAAGAAAAAAACATTCAATTTATTTTACCACTGCACCGACTTTTTATGGTTTTTGTTTTCCTGTACAATTCACTGTACTCCACAGCTTAGTTATTTAGACACTTTTGAACTGTATGCAATTCTCCATGCCTTGGGGGTTTAGACACCTTTACATAGAAACATAGAAATGACGGCAGAAAAAGATCAATCGGCCCATCCGGTCTGCCCAGCAAGCTCCCATACTTATTTTTCCATACTTATCTGTTTCACTGACTACTAAACTCAGGGCCATTGTTGGTAACTGTTTGATACAAATTTCCTGCCACTTTCTACCATTGATGCAGAGAATAATGTTGGAGTTGCATCAAAGTTGAACATAAGGCTTAATGGTTACGGGTAGTAACTGCCACATCAAGCAAGTTACCCCGATGCTTTTTTTACCCAGACTGCACAAATCAATACCTTGTTGGATGTTGTCTGAATGTAAATCCTCTTTTCCACATTTCTCCCTGCCGTTGAAGCAGAGAGCAACACCTTTGTGCTGTTTGTGATTCATTGCACTCCACACCTTGGGGATTTTGATATCATTTGTGCAGTTAGTGATGAACTTACTCCATACCTCGGGGTTTTAAAATCACTGCACTCTACGCCTTGGAGAATTTCTGCCACTGTTGGTACCAGTTTGCCCCATTGTAGACCCTTGGGCTCTTCATGCCACTTTTCGTGCCACATTGACATAGTCCTATTTCACTGGCATGCCTTCACCATTCTATGATGTCTACCAACCAGTTTCATTAGAAATGATTAGAAAATCCGAATTTGGGAGTTCAAAATAAAAAGCATTGCTTCCCCCATTGACTATAATGGGAAGCAAATGAAAAATAAAATGAAGAAACAATTTTGTTTTTCATTTGAAACTAATGAAAACAATTGTGGAAGTTGCCCTAGGAAAACAAATGAAAAACTGAAAACCAAATGTTTCCTCTACATCTCCCTAGTACCTGATTGCATTCAGATATTTTTCTTGCAGTTTTCAATTTAACTCTTATTAGACTTAGTAACATTTCATAACATCATATTATGAGAGTGTCTTAGACATAGCCTACCTCACTCAGCAACCATATATCTATAATGTAGTTGCTTCCAAATATTGTAAGAATGAAAAGTAATACAAGATAAGGGATTTATGGCAGATGCTTGGGAACCTGGTTACCACATTCAGTATTGCCATATTGGCATAACAGATGTAATCCCTGGGTAAAGTTAAGTTTGTCCCAGGAATGTAACCTGTGAGTAAGGTGAAGTATCCACTAGGGGTGTGCATTCGTTTTGAACTTAAATGTAAAACGCAACTTTTTTTTTTTTTAACTTAAAAAGTGATGAGGCGAAAATGATCGGATTTCCAACTTATTCAACATAGCTATGTTGAATACGTTGGAAATCGCAATTGTTGATCCTAAAATAAAAATTTAAACCCCTCACCCTCCTTAATCCCCCCCCAAGACTTACCACAACTCCCTGGTGATCCAGCGGGGAGTCAGGACGCCATTTCTGAACTCCTTTGCGAGGAGCACGTGACGTCGGCGCCACGTCGGAGTGACGCGGCGTCACGTGATTCCCCGCGGGTTCGCTCCGGGATGCTCCTTGGGCCCAAAAGGAACTTTTGGCCAGCTTGGGGGGGTCAGGAGGCCAACTTGGGGGGGCCTCCTGACCCCCCCCAAGCTGGCCAAAAGTTCCTTTTTGGGCCCAACGAGGGTCCGGAGCGAACCCGTGGGGAATCACGTGACGCCGCGTCACTCCGACGTGGCGCCGACGTCACGTGCTCCTCGCAAAGGAGTTCAGAAATGGCGTCCTGACTCCCCGCTGGATCACCAGGGAGTTGTGGTAAGTCTTGGGGGGGGGGGGGGGATTAAGGAGGGTGAGGGGTTTAAATTTTTATTTGCACGTATGGGACATAGACTCAACTTATGGAATTCTCCTATGTCCATATTGACTCGCAAATGGACCCCCTTTCGACTTATGGACTTATGAACATAACTTTTGCTCTGCACTCCCTAGTATCCACTCTGATCCTAACAATGGAAACCCAGTGCTGGAAATTCAACTAGTGATTTTTCATAAGATGCTAAAGGGTGAGAATTAAGAAGGTTTGGAGAGTGTGTGTCCAGGAGTGTAGCAGAGGGTAGCCACAGAATCTTTATGTGGTAGAAGAGGTGCAGAGTCTAAAAGAAGCAGCAATGGATTGGCCAGTGCCTGTCAGAAGAAGGAATCTGCTGGCAGTATAATAAACAAGATAGAAGCTATTCTAGCTCCCTGTCAAGACTGCTCAATGCACCTCAGGAGGATAATAAAAACATAAGAAATAACATGCTTTGTCAGAAAAAGGTTCATTGAGCCCAGCAGCATCATGTCTCCAACAGTGGCCAATCCAGCTTGCAAGAACCTAGAAGAACCCTACAACCATTCAGGCATTCCACCTGAGGAAGCAGTTATACAGACAATCTGTTACATTTGAGGAATAATAGTGTATTTTGTGCATTAATGCACTAATTTATTTGAGGCTGCAACAAAAGTAACATGTGTATGCTAAACTGAACATGTGGAGTCCTCTTTTCACATGGCTCAACCCCCTTGATGCAAACCTGTATAAAGATTAGTTTGGCACACTGTATGGCTGTCAGTGCTGACAGAGGTTTAAGAAAAGAAAAGATTTCCAGGATAGGACCCCAGAAGAGACATAAAAAAGAAAGGTAGAAACTTCCCAAGGGATGAAGAACCAGACCAAACTTATCTACCAAGGAGCAGGATTGGCATCATAAGGAGCCCTCAGCCAATCCATATTGCCATGAAAGGAAATCTGTCTGCCCTGAGTCAGGACACTGTCATAAGACCATCACCCGCTCTGAAAGCCACCTGCAGTGTTGAGACAGCAACAGCAGATTCACAGCTGTTCATGCTGAAGCCTCAGAATACCAGGAAGTCATATTTTGACAGACTAACTACAGCAATGACAGTAATAGCCATAACCATAGGCTAGCAAAGAAGTGTTTAGTAGTAGCAGCAGCAGACTAACAACATCACCTATGTGCCCCATCCACATCTGCTCTAATTGTAATTTATACATATTGATCCTTTGTTTACATGTGAGTGCATGTTGATTTTAGTTTATGTCTGTCAACTTCCTCAGAGATTTCATTAGCATTGCACATTAGAGCCTTAGAGTCAATTTTCAAAAAGTCACCAAGCAGCAAGATAACCAACAAATTTTAGCTGATTATCTGTAGCCAAATTGTCAGCTAAATTTAAGTGGCAAGGTTTTAGCTAAACAAGTGCCTAAACTGTATTGCGCTGGAAGTGGACCCTTGGCCTGGTGCAGGATTGGTACGGTCCTCTGGTCGGGCCCGGAGAGCGCCTGCCACCAGGAGGCGAAGCACAGGCGGAAATGGCCTTAATTGGGCCTCGCAGGATCTCAGAAGAGAAGGTTCAGAGGAGTGCCCACCACAACAAGGGTACACCCTCATTGTCCAAGGAGGAAGGCTGGAGGTCACGGAAGGCCAGCAAAGAGAGTCCAAATGGAAAGCAAGGGTCAAAGGCCAGAGATCAGTCCAGAATGGTTAGCCAAAGCAGGGGTCAGTTACCAGAGGTCAGTCCAGGTGGTCAGGTCAGGCAAAGATCAAGATCCAGGTAGCTATCAGATGTGGTCAGGACAAGCAGAGGTCAGTACCAGGGAATGGAAAGATGCTGAAACAGGAGACACTGGAACAGGAGACACAGGAGACGCTGGAACAGGAGACATTGGGACAGGAGACACAAGAGTGATGACCCGATGAGGGTGCTCAATGAAGGTCATGCCGGACCGGTGCCCCCGCCATCTGGAAAGGAGCCAACGGATGGAACGGTATTCTGGGAACAGTCAGCAAAGAAGATGATCCAGAGTGAGGAGCTATCAGGCAGGAGTGACCAATGTCCTTGAGGAGGAGCGACCTGATTCCAAGGCGAGAAGCCTTTTTATAGGGCAGAAGAGGGAACTCCCTGGGAGGAGCTTGCAGGTGGGGCTCGAGGCGGAATGAACGCAGGCCCTTTAAATCCAAGAGAGAGTCGCGGGCCCACCCCTAGGAAGGAAGGGGCATGACCCTGGACAGCGGCCTTGCTGCCGGCCGCAGCAGGGGAGCAGGAGGAGCTGGAGAAGGGCCGCAGGCAGGCCCCGACGTTGGAGTGGCGGCGTCCTGCTGCTGAAGACAGGCTGGGGGTGCCCCAGCTGCAGCAGAGGTCATGGATGAGGCCCTCCTGGGCCGCGGAGCGTGGATGACGTCGGCGGCTCCTGCCCAAAGAAGAGGAGTCACTAGAGCGGTCCGGGGGTGTCTCCTGCCTCGGGAAAGGCCCCAGCTACTGCGGCCTCTGGGCCATAAAGGTAAGAGGCAGCTCATGGCTCCAGCCATGGGCCGCATCACAACATAAACATTTAGTGAGTCTAAATTTGACTGGATAGTTTTTGAACTGCTATTACTGTGATTTATTCACCAAAACATTGATTGAAAATCAGTGCAAACAGCTAAGTCCAAAGCTTGCCCTGAGAATGCCCCGGAGCTCTTCCTTTATTACCAGCTAAAATTAGCTAATTTGTGAATTTATGAAGACAAATTGAGCAAGTCAGTGAGGGAACATTTTGAAAATCAGAGGTAACTGACTTTTCCTGTGACTATAAAATACTGAGCCTCCATACAATTAAGCTGCCGTTTTAGGTCAGTACATATGACCTCATACCCCATATAATGATTAAATATGCTCCCACAGATGATCTCCATTACTTCATGCATTTTCCTCTCTCATCTCTATATCTTCCATTAAAACAATATGGGGTAGATTTTATAAAATGATCACGCACATCTATGTGCGCCAATTTTATAATCCGTGTGCGTATATACGGGCAGCATGCACAAGGGGGGGGGGATTTAGCAATTTCCGCATGGTGACGCATTCCGGCCTTCCCCAGTTCCCTCCTAGTTCGCTCCAATTAAGGAGCAGACAGGAAGGGAACTTCCCTACCCCCCTAGCCATACTCCTTCCCTCTTCCCCTCTTCCCCTCTCCACTCCCTAAACCCCACCTTTTTTTGTTATTTTTCTTTGTTTTGCAACTTACTTTAGCCCGGCCACGCGCGTTAAAGCCCGGATTTTACACGGGCAGGGCGTTGTAAAATCCAGGTTTATGTTATCTAAACTGAATGATTCATATTCAAAGTTAAATGATGTATCAGTGCATATTTGTGAGATTTCCATATAGACTCAGATTACTAAGATCTATTCTCTTCATACCTGGTACATTTCACAGGAAGTTTCTAGAAAATGTTTCACATTGTGTAGATGTGCTATAAGGTCGATTTGAAAACGTTAATCTTCTAATTTGGGAATTTAGCTAGATAAACCTCTGCTTTTAAAACATTTCCCTCACTGACTGGCTAAATTTAATCAGATCAATATTCAAAGCCATTTAAATGGATAACTCACAAGTTATCCATCTAAATGGCAAGTTTTTGAATATTGAGCTACATACTTACATACATACATACATACATACAAACTCTTACCCTGTTCGATGTATTTTCTAACTTTTGTTTGATGTAAACCGATATGATGTTCACACGAATACCGGTATAGAAAAGCTGTTAAATAAATAAATAAATATCCAGCTAGATTTTAGCCGGATAAGTTATTATCTGGCTAAAAGCTAGACAAATAAACTAAGAAGCGTTCTGGAAGTATTTCTGGGAGGAGTTTAATTATCTAGTTAACTTAGCTAGATAGCACTGAAATTCAGCTAAGTTAGCTGGATAACTTTAGATCTGCTTCATAGCAGGTCTGTTTTTCAGCTTTGTGTGGCCAATAACAAGCTACTTAACCGAATATCTTTTGATGATATCTGGTTAAGTAGTTCTGTCAAAAGAAATGTAAATGGACCTGCAGCCCTTCCCCCATCAAATGTAATACAAGGATGTGCAGACAAAAAGTTTGCGTTCATAAGTTGATAAGTTGAAGGTGAGGGTCGATTTCGTTCAATATGGACATATGGAGAATCCCATAAGTTGAGGGTCTGTCCATACGTTCACCGGTTCCCTAAATAAAAATTTAAACCCCTCACCCTCCTTAATCTCCCCCCAAGACTTACCAAAACTCCCTGGTGGTCCAGCGGGGAGTCAGGAAGCCATCGCTGTTTTCCTTTGCGAGGAGCACGTGACGTCGGCGTCACGTCGGAGTGACGCGAATGTCACGTGTTCCTCCGCGCCTCCGCTCTGGGACCCCCGTTGGACCCAACCGGAACTTTTGGCCAGCTTGGGGGGGTCAGGAGGCCCCCCCAAGCTGGCCAAAAGTTCCGGTTTTAGCGTGCCGGTTTTCCCGCCCTCCCCTGATTTACGATTTAAACGATTTAAAAAAAAAACCAAAACCACGACGATCAGATTCCCTCCCTCCCCAGCCAAAATCGATCGTTAAGATGATCGATCACACGATTCACATCTCTACATTATATCCATCAATGACAGGTCTAAACAAGGTAAAATGTGGATCAGACTAAACTTGAAATAAATCAGCAACAGAAATAAGAATACAGTACATCTTAGTAAAAGCAACACAGGACTAATTAAATAAGAATACCACAATAGATTACAGCTTCATTTTCAATGCACTTTTATAAGCACAAACCTCTCTGTCAAACAATAGGCGCCAAACAGTTTATAGCATGCTCTCCTGCAGTTAGTGTTCATGGTAGTTGTGGGTGGATCCATGAGCCGGTGGCAGATCCTTGGGCTGGTGGCTGCTGGGAACATGGCAGCGTGCAGCATCCAGCTGGTCCGGGGACGCCAGAGGAGAACGGCAAGATGACGCTGCGGCAGCCAAACTTCCAACAAGCAAAGAGGGAGTCGCCAAAGAGGTAAGGTGGGCATAGTGGAGACGTCGGGCAGTGACGGTCGCAACACCTGCCTTCCTCCCTCTTAAAGCCCTTTCCAGGTTCTTTTAGTCTTTTGCTTTCCCTCTTGCCTTTCCCTCCCTGTGACCCCCTTCTCTGCCCCTTTCTGACTGCTGAATCCACAATGGCCCCTTCCCTCTGACCCCCACCATGGCCCTACTTTCTTACCTGAAAACTATCCAGATTTGACCCGGAGACTCCAGCAATCTAATGGAACTGCCAGGTCTCTTGGGCAACACCTATAATCTCTGGGTGCCCTGCTGGTGCTGCACTAGTGAAGCAGTCAGACTAGAGGGCATCTGATTGGCCTAAATGGGTCAATTGAATGCCTCCTTATTTTTCCCTGCCCTGTAATCAATTGGAGGCCTCTTTTCTTCTTCCTGCACCTGTGAACCAACAGTATGCCTCCTCCCTTTTTCCATACAGTGCTGGCAGGAAGAAGGGAGGAGGCCTCCGATTGTCCTGTGGAGACAGGAAGAAGTGAGGAGGCCGATGGCAGAAGCAGTAGCAACAGCAGAAGCAGAGGATGCGGCTGCTGCTATTGGCTGGAAGAAGGATTTCTCCCATCAACCCCAGGAGGAAGTTGCTGCTACTGGTGAGTTTGAGGTGGGGAGCGGTAGTGAGTGAGGATGGTTATGTGTGCATATGTGTGTGTATATGTGAAGTTGCATATTTGTATGTATGTGAGGGAGGGCATGAGTGTATGTATGTATATATATATGAATGGATGTGTGCATGGGGGAGGGAGTATATCAGGAGGAAGGAAAAGAGAATATCTGTGACAATGAGTGTGTTTGTGTGTAATGTAGTGTGTATTTGTGTAGGAGGAAGAGAAATGAAAGTGTAAATGAACATGGATGGAAAGGTGAGTGAGTATGTCTATGTGTGGAAGAGGGAGAGCAGTGAGTGAGCATGTGTGTGAGTGTGTGTATGTGGGAAAATGAAAGGAGTAAATGTGTAAGCGAGCATTTAAGAATGTGTCAGAGAATGAGGAATGAGAGTTAGCATATAAAATAAGCATGTGTATGTGAAAGTGATCATGAACATGTGAGTGTGTTAATGTGTGTGTATATGAGAGTAAGTCTGTGCACATCCAGTCTCTTCTCTCGCGCTCCCTTCCCCTCCCCCACATTCATGGTAATCTCAGAATGACTGGAAATCAAAAGTTCCCAAGTATGCCTACTACTCCCTTAAAGCTTTTCTTTTCCCTCACTGTCAGGCCAGCAGGACAGCCAGAGCATATGTAGCTGTGGCTAGAAATGCTACTCAGGGTCATCATCCTGCTTGCTGCTGCCTGCCTCTGATCATGTGGAGCAGCAGCTGTCAAAGGTGCTGATGGCAGGGCACATCCACTCAACCTCTTGATGGTAATTACCTGCACTCTTCATCGCCTCCTCTCCATGCCAGTTTAGGCTTCTTGAAGTTGCAATCTTCCTCTCCTCAGCATGGGATCATGCAATGGGATTAGGTAGCAAGAGCCTTAGAGCAGAGCTCCTCAGAGGTGAGGTAAGACTGCGCCAATTCTCAGCAGTTGCACTTTGGTTGCCTCCATTCTGGCAGACCCCCTGTGGTGGTCTGGAGGACCCTTAGGGGTCCATGAACCCAGATTGGGAACCACTGCTTTACCCACCAGAGAATCTGTGTGTTTTCTCCCACTCCCATTTGAATACATTACCATTTTTGTTTTCACCACTTCTTCTGGGAGGGCATTCCAGGCATCCACCAATCTTTCTGTGAAAAAATATTCCCTGAGGTTGTTACTGATTCTACCCCTCTGGAACTTAATTTCCCTAGTTCTACAGCTTCCTCTCCATTGGAAAAGGTTTGATTTGATTTAATATCTTTCAGGTTTTTAAAAATCTGTATCATACCACATCTCTCTTCTATTCTAGGGTATACATATTTAGTAGGGATGTGCTTTCATTTTTCACATCGTTTCTAAACTGAAAAATCATACATTTTTTCTAAATGATTTTGTTTAGTGTGCACTATTTTGATTTAGTGTGTACTATTTGTGTTAGTGTGCACTATTACAACTTAAATAGTGCACACAACTCAAATAAGGGTGAATTTTAAAAGATATGCACTCACCAAAAAACGCAAATGTGTATGCATCTGTCATATGCGTGTGTCTGACCTATTTTTTATAAACCTCATGCTTATGTGTACAAGTACTGGTGCACAAACAAATTGTCGCATTTAACAAGGGGAGGCGCACGGGAGTTCTGGAGCAGGACCAGCATTTAGGTGCATAAACTTCTGATTTTATAACTAGCGCAATCAGCGTGCATATGGCTGTCACCTGCGCCTATACTTCTGCTATTTATCAGTTGTAAATTACAATATATTCTTTATAGCCAATTACTTACTGGGTGATGGGAATGGGTAAACTGGGAGGAGTGTATGCTGAAAAACCAGGGGGGAGTTGATGACCTAGGGATTGACTGGGCACTGGTGAACTAATTTCTTAAACTAGTTATTTCCTGCATGCGTATATGTTATAAAATTACTTCACTTGTGCATGTAAAAGTCAACATTTCCTAAGGAAAATGTGTGATTAGCATAAGCTCATACAAGTGCTTAAAATTAGGAGCACAAGTACACACTGGGGTGTATTTTATAAAATATGTGCATATTTGCACACAAGGTACAAAATTGCTAGCATATGTGCACTCATGCCTACAAGCTTGTTTTAAAGTTACTGTCATATGGTGCACTAAATTGAAAATAGTGTGCACTAAATCAAAATAGTGGGGTTGATTTTCAAACAAGCGCGTGTGTCCATGTGTGTGCATTTCCCGGCATGCACACATGGATGCAATGATTTTATAACATGCATGCGTCAGCGCACACATGTTATAAAATATGGTTCCCCTGTGCACATCCACGCTGTATTTTAATATCTGTGCATGCATGTGTGGGCAGGTCAGGACTCGTGCACGTGGGGGGAGGGAGGATTTTAAAAACCAGTGCTTAGGCCTTTCCCTGTTTCCTCCCAGTCCACTCCAAATAAGGAGCGGACTAGGAGAGAACTTTCTTATACCCCTTCCTATTCTGTCTCCCTTTTCCCCTCTCTTCCCTGACCCCTAAAATTCCTTTGCCTACCATTATTTTTTTATTTCAGAACTTACTTCATCTGCTGATGAGGAGTGGTGAGAAGTGAAGATATGGAGAGGATGGAGTGTTAAAAGTGTGGGGAGAGAGGAAGCATGAGGAGAGAAGGGAGGAGGAGGGCAGGAGAGGTAGGAGGAGAAGAAGTAGAAAGGACAGGGACAGGAGTAGAGACAGGGAGGAGGGAAGTGATAGGAGGAGGCAGGACGGAGAAGGGGAAAAGCAGGGTAGGAGGACAGCAGGGGAGGGATAGACTAAGAGATAAGGGGGGAGTGAGTTGCCACAGCAAATGTAGGAGGGGGAGGAAAGAAGGGTTGGGAGCGAGAGCGAGGAAAGTAACACCTCTCTGGAAGTGGGACTCCGTTCATCTGGCAGCCAGGCAGCAGGGCGGACTCGTCTTCGGGAGATAAAGTTTAGCATCAAGGACCCCTGGATTTTACGTGCATGGGCCTCTTAAAATTCTGGCGAGTGTGAACTAAACAAAAAATGTTAAAAAACCAAAATAAAACCCATCAAAACAAAAAAAATGAAAAGGAGGAAAAATGAAACAATACAAAATAAACCAAAACTTTTATTGATGCATACCCCCAATAGTTAGGAGCTTTTGTCTTAGCTCATATGACTTTTGGTTCAGACTCTGCACCATTTTGTTTCCTTTTCTCTGGACTGCTTCAGTCCTATCACTATCACTATCACTATTTTTTCTGGACTGCTTCACTGTTATCACTATCCTTTTTAAGATGTGGCTTCCAGAATTATTCTATAGGAATATAGCATTCAAAAAATTCAGGGTAGATGTCACAGAAACTCACTCCAGATATAACAATAAAACTAACTATCCCAGTAATTTTTGGGGGGAAGAGAAGCAAATTTTTGTATAGGAGCAATAATTTGATCAATTCCCCCCCCCCCCCACCCTTCTATGCAAAAATAATTTACATAACTTCTGGAACATGACATATATAGTGGGGAGAGAGATTTTGATTTCCACTCTTGTAACTTCATGCAACAAAATGCAGTCTAAGAACCTTGTGCTACCTGAAGCTGAGGAGGCAGACTGCAAATGATTGAGCCTTTTAAAATAATGAAAGTTCACTACTTTGCATGCTTAAGAGCAGGAGGGCTCTTAAGCATGCAAAAACTAATTAGAATGGAAGCCGGATTTGCAGGTGAGTAATAGCAAGGAATAATTAAGAATCCATTCTGAGGTATAAGTGCCACTTGAAAAGTTGAAATGTCTATCATCATTTCATCTCATTTAAAATGTTAGTTTTCATGATTAGAAAATTGCATGCTAAAAGCTGGTCTTACATGGACAATGAACATATGTTTGATTATTATTCATAATCACTTTGCTCTTACTTATTATGTAGCACTGCCATTTTTTTTCAACCTGAATTTTTTCATTGTAACCCATATGAGAAACACCATTGCTATTTCAACTTTTCAGAATTCTTACACGTGTTTTACTTCTTGAGTTTCTAGCAAACACAGCGTCATGCTATGTAACCAGCCCCAAACTAAATGAAACTTCCTTGGACTGTATTTATACAGTGGGCCAGATTTTCGTTTCTACACCCAATTTTATAACATGCGCGCGTGCAGCCGCGCGCATGTTATAAAATCCGGGGTCGGCGCGCGCAAGGGAGTGCACACTTGTGTACCTTGCGTGCGCCGAGCCCTAGGTGAGCCCCGATGGCTTTCCCCGTTCCTTCCGAGGCCGCTCTGAAATTGGAGCGGCCTCAGAGGGAACTTTCCTTCTGCCTCCCCCACCTTCCCCCCCCTTCCCCTATCTAACCTGCCCCCCAGCCCTACCTAAGCTCCCCCCCCCCCCCATCTTTATTTTTTTATTTACACCTGCCTCTGGGCAGGGGTAGGTTGCGCACGCCAGCCGAGTGCCAGTGCGTGATCCCCCAGCACGGCCACTGTGCTGGAGGCCTCGGTCCCGCCCCTTTTTTCAAGCCCTGGGACATACGCACGTTCTGGGGCTTGTGCGCACGCATGAGGGGTTAAAAGGGTTACGCGCATATATTACGCGCGTAACCCTTTTTAAATCTGCCCCAGTGAGTTTCTCTTTGTTATTATTTTATTTATCAATTTAAAAAATGACAAATCCAAAATAAACTTGGTTTTGCAAAAGCATCAAAGGAAATACAAGACAAAGAAACTTATCCCATAATAGGAATCAAGATGCTATTTAAACAGTCCACTACGCATGTCATCAAGGAAAAAGAAAAGAGAAGAAAATAAAAATTGAGGAAATTGCGGAAGCGAATGAACGGTCATCAAAATACTTCTGTACAAGACAATAGACTTTCAGGTTGACAATGGAGATGATGTTGAAATAGGTCCTCGAGACCCTATCTTAGCATTCAAAAAGGCAGTGATTTTAAAAATATATATATTTAAAACCTTTATATATTAAATAAGACATTTGCATGGATAAGTTAAAGAAAAGAAAGCCCCAAGCTGTTATACTTGGGGACACATAAGTAGAAATTGTTGTTTGTTTCCACTAAGTAACTTTTGTTAATCTGGAAAGATATGAACTTTGGAGTTAAGAAACAAAATATATCTGTAATGAAAAAGTGAGTTTCCCTTTAAGAAACAGAGAGAGAAGGGCATAAAGCATGCTCAGTTGGATACTGTAGCTTTATAGCAGTCATGCTTAAGGGCAATAAACATGCTCAGCAGTTGGAGAAATGTCATATGGAATAAATGCATATAGCCAGCAGAAGTATGGGATTTTCTCAGTCCTTCAGAGACCCCTGAAGGAGGCATCAAATCTGTGCTTCAAACAGGATACCATAGGCCAGAATCAGTGGAAATCTGAATGGGTTTCAGGACTCAAGTTGTAGAAACTTTCATTTCAGATGGAGTAATGGACTCCTAAAAGCAGTGGAGCCAGAAGACTATTCCTAAGAAGATTGCTTCAGGGCTGAGTGGAAGGCGTGAGGGTGGCTCCGACCTGACTATACCTTTCAACCTTTTTTCCTGCTGCGATGCCATATTCAGCACGTAAACAACGGTGAAAGAAATAGTTAACCCCGCAGTCCTTCCGGAACCTTTGCTATCAGGGCTGATGGACGCTCACATATTGCGGATAGTGAAATCGGGTGAGTCATTCTTGGAGATAGGGGCTGGAACGGCCGTTGCTGCCCTCTCTCCGGACTCTTTAGCATCTCTCTCCCCGATTGACAGACAACCTGTGGCAAACCCGGCGAGCTCCAGAGTGTGATCACCTGTCAGTGAGGAGTCCAGCAGAAGCGGAATGTTCCTTTGCCGTGGCAGGGACAGGAGACGCCGAGACATCTGGGGATGGTACTGGGTGCAGCCCTGTTGAGGGCCTCACCGGTCAAACTCAGGAGAGATTGAGATGCTAGAGGAACTTTCTCAGGGCAAATTACATAGTCCATTGAGAGAAATCGAAACTCCAACGCTGATAAGACCTTTGAATATCACTTTGTAAAATATCTGGGAAGCTATAACTAATTTAGGATACTCCATTTCTCAGCAGTTGAATCCTATAATTCAAAGAGTTAATTTGATAGAGCATACAACTTTTAAGCAGGAGCAGTTTAAAAAGAAGACCCAGGAAGATATGGGAAAGATCCAACAAGAGCTTCATCAGGTGTCTAATCTGCAAGAACATTGGATCAAAGAAAATTCTTTGTTACAATTAAAAATTGAGAATTTAGAAAATACAACTCGCAATAGAAATCTGTGATTTGTAAATTTTCCCAAACTCTCACAGATGGGAGCTAAGGATATGTTTAAAAAATATTTAGTTGAACATTTTAAAATTCCTGAAGAAGTGGTTCCTCCTACATCCAAGAGTTATTATCTTCCATTATATAAGAGGCAAGAACAAGCTAAACAAGGAATGGATATCCTGATTCCTAATTTGGATATTACCACTATGTTAGAAACATCAGATTCAGATCTAGCTCAACCAGCTACCATGGTGGCTACTTTTGTTTTTGAAGCAGAGCAGGACTGGGTTCTTTGACTTTTCTTCAAACATTGCTTAAATCCTTTTCTTCAAATGAAAGTTAGAATCTACCCCGATGTCTCTCATCAAACTCAGAAGAAAAGACGTCAGTTTCTCTTAATGTGTTTGAGAGTTTTGCAGATAGGAGGAATATTTGTATTAAAATTTCCTTGCAAATGCATAGCTAGTTATAAAGATTCAAGATACATATTTTTTGTTCCTTCCCAATTATCTACATTTCTATCTGATAAACCTTTATCTTTAACAATAGGCCCTGAGATTGCGCCTCCTGACTCTCCTATTGTAGATTGATGTCTGTCCTTAAATTTGAAAAATGCGATCGCTTAGCCATAATAATGCCTTTATTTTCTTTTACTATTAGGATACAATTTCCTTTAGTCATCAGGCGGATCCAGATTGTGGACTTTATGGAGCTAGTGGATAATATGTTAAATGAATATTGTATACTGTGTTACTAATCTTTACTTGTAACTAGGCTCTATTTCTTTTCAAGATTTATGTCTTGTAAACATTATTTGAAAATTAATAAACAGAGAATTAAAAAAAAAAAAAAAAGAAGATTGCTTCAGGAACTTGACCTCTATCAAGAAAGAGTGTTATAAGTAACAATAAGTCTGAACTCTAAGAAAAGGGACTGGGCAATTGGGAAATTCTGTTAATTTTTCTACAAAGTGGAGAGGGGCTGGAAGTAAAGGAGAGAGGAGGGCCAGCTGAGATTGGGCAGTGGTGACTGCCCTTCCCCCTACCTGTTACCTCAGAGAGAGAGATCCTGGCATCATTCCCCGGAAACAGCAGCCTTTAAAATCAATGCAGCAGTGGTGTGCCATTGCTGGTATGCAGCTGAAGTCATACACCAAAGGGGCACACTCCTTCTGTCAATTTTGCATCTGGTAGGGTAAAAAAAAGAAGGGGAGAATATTTCCAATGATATCTTGAACCCCCACCATATGTTCAATGGATCAAAATGTAGTCTGGCAAGAAGGGGCCAGTTTGGACAGGAACCAGGAGACTTCTATTTCATCTGGAGCCTCGTTGAGATCAAGCATGAATCTACCTCCACCACAGCCTAACTTTGATAAAGACACATTCATCTTCACTTTGATTCTTGGAGAGGCTAATTCTCCAATTTGGTGTCTAGCCTGACTTTGTCTCCTCCTGATTTGGATAATAAACATGAGGCTTCCCTGTCTGATGTTATTGTAGGGAGAGAAATGTTAGTCACTACTCCTCAAGTTAATTTAAGTACCAGGGCTCCTCTTCCAGCTACTTTAGCTATAAATCAGGATATAAGAGAGGTTCAGGAGCCTTCAAGTGTTACTATGCTGGATTTATGGAGGATGGTCTTTAAAGTGGAAAAGACTTTAAACCGCTTCAGTACAGCAGTTGAATAATATAACATTGGATACTAGAAAATAAATTCAGGAACAAAATCAGTGACTTAGGGCCTTTTTTTCTAAATGTATCGCGTGCGATACCAAAATGGGGGCAGAGTCGGCCCCGGAAGAGGAGGAGTCGGGGTGTCACCGGGGCTGACTCCACGAAGCCGCCGCGGACGACGAAAAGGTAAGGCCCTTTTCACATCCTATTTCGCTCCCAATAGCTACACCTCCTATGGTGGCACTATTGGGTGCGAAACCGGCAGCGATGGCACCGCGACGGTGCCATCGCTGCCGGCTAGCGCAGGCCCGTCCCGCATTTCGGCCCCCCACCCCTCATTTCTTAAAGTATTGCAGGCTTGCGATACTTTAGAAAATGAGGCCCTTAGAGCTATGGATAATTTTGTGTCTGAGCAGGACAGAAATATGATTTTTCAGAAGTTCAGCCAAAATAAAACTAGATTGTTTTGTGGCCAACAGTTATATGTATTTCCGGATGTATCCCGTATTACACAAGAATGTAGGAAGCAGTTTTTGTAGTTAAAACAGAGGGTTGTAGAGATGGGAGGTTCTTTTATTTTTAAATATCCATGCAAATGCTTGGTAACATATAAAAATAATAGTTTTATTTTTCTTGACTCTTTACATCTCAAAACCTTTCATAAAGATAAGGCTGAGGGTTAGATGTTATTGAGTAGATACATTGTATTTGCTCTCTCTTTATTTTGTTTAAGTATTGATCTATATGTATCACTGTTCTTCCCCCAAGGATGTGGGCTAGATTGAAATTATTGAATTGAATGCTTTGTTTTGAAGTAATACCTCTATGTGATATTTTACATGTATTATTTATTTATTTATTTTATTTATTTAATGTCTCTTATATACCGATGTCCGTTTGCACATCGCATCGGTTCACAGTAAAACATGAACTTTATGGGCGAAGCCCTTACAAGGAACAGATAAATACAGTTAACTTTAGGGCATAGCCCTTAACAAAAACCAAGGAAGAAATACATTGGAGGGGGGTATTGATTTACATACTATAACCTATATATATGTATATATATATATATATATATATAAATAACTATAAACATAATATTATAACATTTCAAGGTACCAAAATCAGAGGCATTTCGTAATCCAATATTCAGGCCGAGTTCACAAGTGTGGATTGGGGTTATCCATTTCGGAAGGAGTTTATGTGATGGGGGGTGACGTAGGGTAGGCTTGCTGGAAGAGCCAGGTCTTTAGTTTTTTTTTGAGAGTGGGTGTATATGACTCCATGCGGATGTCATGAGGTAAGGAGTTCCAGATAGTGGGACCAGCTAGAGAGAAGGCTCTGCTTATGGTGGAGGAGAGTTTGAAAGCTTTAATGGGTTGGGAACGTAGGGTTCCTAGGAGAGCTGTGCGGGTGGGTCTGTTGGAGGTGCGAGGGGTGAGTGGAGGGTTGATCCAATTGAGATTGGAGTGTAGCAGACTTTTGTGGATGATGGAGAGTGCCTTATAAAGAATTCGGGAGTGTATAGGGAGCCAGTGTAGAGAGATGAGTATGGGGGTGATATGGTCCTTCTTTTTGGAGTTTGATAGAATACGAGCGGCAGCATTTTGTAAAAGTTGTAAAGGCTTGGTGTGTGAAGCGGGGATGCCAAGGAGAAGTGCGTTACAATAGTCTATTTTGGATAGAATAATAGACTGAAGTACAGTACGGAAATCCATGAAATGGAGAAGAGGTCTGAGTTTTTTTATTGTTTGAAGCTTATAATAACATTCCTTAATGATAGAGTTAATGAATGATTTACAAGTCAGGTGATTATTGTTTTTATTTGCTTAAGGGTAAATTTTAAAAGGGCCATAACCATGTGTAAAAATATGAACTATTTTATAAAATATTCTTTAAGTGCACCACAGCTCCCTGTTAGGCACAGGAGTCTGGTGAACATGAAAGAGAGAGAGAGAGATTCTCTTTATTGGGCTCAGTCTGATACTCTATGAATTGGATTTTAAAAGCTGCGCAAGCGTGTCCCTTTGCACGCGCTACTAGGCGCGCACACATGGACACGTGATTTTATAACATGTGCGTGCAGGCAAGGTCAAAAATTATTTAATGATGCCAGTTTTAAAATGGATACATCTGGATGTGTCTGTAACCTTTTTAAAATCCAACCCTTTCTGGATAATTCTGGACCTGAATTGATTGCGCACTGTACCTTATTATCCTCTTTCATTGTTGAGCAAGATATAGGGAAACATATGAAGTTATACTTCAGGAATTTAAACTCTTTGTTCTATAGTCAGGTGGTCAGAATTTTCCCTGATATTTCACATTCCACCCAAGATAGAAGATATGGTTTTCTTAGTTTAAGGCAAGAAACTATAGCTGTTGCTCTTCTTTCACTTTACGATACCCTTGCAAGTGTATTGTTAAATTTCAGAATGATTGCTACATATTTTTGTTCCTGAACAATTAAAAACCTTTTTGAATGCCAAGTAATTACCTGTAGACATACTACCCATCCAACAGATGCACAATAATTTGTGTTGGTAGGTCATTATGTTAAGCCATTTTCTTTTATACTTTTTCTCAATTTTTTTTTATCTCCTGTATATTATTTCGCCCCTTTCTCTGGCTATTGTGGTAGCAAAGTCTGAGGTCTTTACATATGTAAAATGTTCTTATTTTCTTCAAGGATATGTACAAGTAATTCTGTCTTGTATAATTGAAAGGTTAAAAATAAAAAGATTAAAAAAAAATTGGCATACTGTATACTCTTCAACTTCATTCTATCCTATAATTCAAATGTATCCCATACTGGAAAAGATATTGATTCCAACTGCTGATGACTTAGAATGAATCCAAATTACTGTATATTTCTTTGACCTATACTGAGCAGGGAATAGGAGGAGATGTCCTTTTGTGGATTGCAAGCTGGTTAAAAGAGAGAAAACAGAGAGTAGGATTAAATGGTCTGTTTTTACAGTGGAAAAAGGTTAACAGTGGAGTGCCTCAGGATCTGTATTTGGACTGGCACTTTTTAATACATTTATAAATGATCTGGAAAGGGGTATGACAAGTAGGGATGTGAATCGTTTTTTGACGATTTAAAATATCGTCCGATATATTTTAAATCATCAAAAATCGTTAGGGCCACGATACAATACCAATTCCCCCGATTTATCGTTAAAAAATCGTAAATCGGGGGAAGGGGGAGGGCAGGAAAACCGGCACACTAAAACCCCCTAAAACCCACCCCCGACCCTTTAAATTAAATCTCCCACCCTCCCGAACCCCCCCCCCAAATGCTTTAAATTACCTGGGGATCCAGCGGTGGTCCAGAACGGCGGCGGTCCGGAACGGCCCCCTCAATTGAATCCTGTTGTCTTCAGCTGGCGCCATTTTGCAAAATGGCCGCCGCAAAATGGCGGCGGCCATAGACCAAAACGATTCGACGCAGGAGGTCGTTCCGGACCCCCGCTGGACTTTTGGCAAGTCTTGTGGGGGTCAGGAGGCCCCCCCAAGCTGGCCAAAAGTTCCTGGGAGTCCAGCGGGGTTCCGGGAGCGATTTCTTGCCGCAAATCGTTTTCCGTACGGAAAATGGCGCCGGCAGGAGATCGAGTGCAGGAGGTCGTTCAGCGGCGGTCCGGAACCCCCGCTGAACGACCTCCTGCAGTCGATCTCCTGCCGGCACCATTTTCCGTACGGAAAACGATTTGCGGCAAGAAATCGCTCCCGGAACCCCGCTGGACTCCCAGGAACTTTTGGCCAGCTTGGGGGGGCCTCCTGACCCCCACAAGACTTGCCAAAAGTCCAGCGGGGGTCCGGAACAACCTCCTGCGTCGAATCGTTTTGGTCTATGGCCGCCGCCATTTTGCGGCAGCCATTTTGCAAAATGGCGCCGGCTGAAGACAACAGGATTCAATTGAGGGGGCCGTTCCGGACCGCCGCCGTTCTGGACCACCGCTGGATCCCCAGGTAATTTAAAGCATTTGGGGGGGGGTTCGGGAGGGTGGGGGATTTAATTTAAAGGGTCGGGGGTGGGTTTTAGGGGGTTTTAGTGTGCCGGCTCACGATTTTAACGATTTTCACGATAGCTTACACACCCAAACGGCAACAATACGATTCCATCCCCCTCCCAGCCGAAATCGATCGTTAAGACGATCGAGGACACGATTCACATCTCTAATGACAAGTGAGCTGATGAAATTTACAGATGTCACAAAATTATGCAGAGTAGTTAAATCTCGAGTGGATTGTGATAAATTGAAGGAGGACCTTGCGAGATTAGAAGACTGGGCTTCCAAATGACAGATGAAATTTAACGTGAACAAGTGCAAAGCGATGCATATAGGAAAAATAACCCTTGCTGTAGTTACACAATGTTAGGTTCTATCTTAGATGCTGCCATCCAGGAAAGAGATCTAGGCGTCATAGTAGAAAATACATTGAAATCATTGGCTCAGTGTTCTGTGGCAATAAAAAAAAGCAAACAGAATATTAGGAATTATTAAGAAAGGAATGACAAATAAAACAATGGATGTCATAATGCCTCTGTATCACTCCATGGTGAGACCGCATCTTGAATACTATGTTCAATTCTGGTCGCCGCATCTAAAAAAAGATATACTGGTAGATGCACAAGAGAAAGTGCAGAGAGTGCGACCAAAATGATAAGTGGCAAGGAACGGCTGTTTTATGAGGAAAGGCTAAAGAAGTTAGGGCTGTTCAGTTTGGAGAAGAGACGACTCAGGGGGGATATAATAGAGGTCTACAAAATCATGAAAGGACTTGAGCACGTTATTGTAAATCAGTTATTTACTCTCTCAGATAATAGAAGGACTAGGGGGCAATCCATGAAGTTAGCAAGTAGCTCATTTAAAACAAATTAAAGAAAATGATTTTTCATGCAGCGCATAGTTAAGCTCTGGAATTCATTGCCAGTTTTGGATAAATTCCTAGAGGAAAAATCCATAAACTGCTATTAATTAATTAGCAATCTGTTATGAATTGTAGGTTCATGGGCCCTTGAGCCAAGATGAGAGATGGTACCGCCCACAGGGAGGAGCCCCACTGAGCCTCACCATCGGGAGGTGAGTATGGAGCAGGAAGGAGGAGTCTGAAGTGAGAGCAGCGGATTCAGCATAAAAGGGAACTGATTGCCAAGTTGATGAGTGAGGAGCAGGGAAGGAGTTAAATAGGCCCCCAGCAGTGATGTCATCAACGGGGCCAGACCAGGGTTCCCGCCCTAGGCCCTTTAAATAATATCCTGATGACGTGCATGGATCAATCGAAGGTTCTTGACCACGGCGCAGGCTGAGAAGAGGAGCGGCACCCTGAGAGCCTCTCTGATGGCCTGCAGCGGAAATGGAGGCCGCTTCAGCAAGAAGGTGAGCACGGTCAGCCACGATGTCCGTGGCCAACCAGCGTAACAGGACCCCCTCTTCAAGGCCCTCCCCAAGAGGGTCAGAGTAGCCCGGGAGCCAGTTGTCTCCCATGACACGCGAATTCGGGGTCCGAAATTCAGTGGAGAACCGAGGCATGACTGTCTCGAGAGTATCCTGAGGAGGAACCGGGGATCCCAAGGGCATCGAGAGAGACCCAGAGGGGTGCCCTCCTCCATTCTCCAGTTGCAAGAGAGTGTGTAACCTCTGGATCTCTTGCTCTTTGAAGGCCAGCACGGATACAAAGCCTTTTGTGGCTTGATTGTGTCTCTTTACGAGGGCTTCATTTTCAGAAGTCTGGTGCGCCAACTGCTCCTTCTACTGGTCAAAAACAGCCCTCAAGATGTTTTCCCAGCGAGAACTAGACCTGGGAACAAGAGGATTAGGAAGGACGGTAGCCACGGTTAAAGATCGAGAAGGCCTTGCTGTTTCTATACAGGTCTCCGAACACCGCACCCCCCACTGAATCAGGACAGGCGATGACCAGTTGAATTGTGGCTGATGTTTCTGTAACCATGGCAAACCCAGAATTATTGGACTCATGGCTGTAGGAAGGATGTAGAACAAAATGGGTTCAGAGTGATCCAGTCCTATACTCAGGGACAGTGGCTCGTGTGACCTCCCTGAGGAGGAAGTTCCCGTGTACCGAAGAAAGAACCACAGGAGGAGTCACCAGACAAGTGGGAAGTTGATATTTATCCACAAGTTCTTGCTGGATAAAGTTTACCCCGGCACCGAAGTCCACTAGGACTTGAGTGGAAAAACAAGTGAAGGCTAGTTCCAGGGAGGTGGGCAACAGGAACAGAGGCGAAACTGTAGTAAGGCCAAGGGTTATGGTTTCTGCAGTCTCTCAACGAGGAGTCACCTTCTTCTTTTCAGGGCATTGGGCCAGCGAGTGTGAAAAATTACCACAATAAGCGCAAAGTCCCAACTGGTGGCAACTGGAGCTCTCAGCCGCCGGGAGGTGAGCATGGTCCAGTTGCATCGGCTCCTCAGGGGACAACGGGTGGTCATCAGCTAGGAAGAGAGGGTCCTGACACTATGGGAGAACAGACTATACTGCTTGCCACTGTAGCAGCAGCAGCAGGGTGTACTGGCTGAGACATGTTGGCATCCCCCAGGCATGGCATCTTGAGTACTTGCCTATCTCGTTCACTCCTTCTAGTGGCCTTGCCTTTGTCCTTTTCTGAATAACCCTCCACGTCCTTTCTTACCTTCTTCATCTTACCATATATTGTACTTATAACTTAATCCCTTTTCCCAGTACTTTCTTTCCTTTACTTTTTAAGTTATTTTCCCTTTCCCACCTATTTTCCTTTTTCTCCTATGCTACATTGTCCCCTTTTCCTTCCTTTTCCTCCCTCGGGTTTTGGGGCAAAGTTTCCAGCTCCTATTTCATTGGAAGCTGCAGCTCTTTTTTTTGTTCAACAGACTGCTGCTTCCACACTTTCCTTCTTCTGAAACCAAGAGACAGTTGTAAAACTGCTAGAAAACTGGGTTGTTTTTTTCTCTCAGTCCAGAAAACTATTGTCAGGTTAGGATATTTGCTATACTATTAATTCATGTTGACACCCCTGAACTTGTTGGTTATATCTCCGATTGAGAATTCCATCCAGTACCTTGTAGCTGATTGCAAAGCAATAGGAGACTAGGGTTTAATCTTAGTGTGACCATCTTTTTTAAACACTAACCACAGCAGTTTTGCAGTTGAATCTTCCCAGAACAATATTAACTGCAAAATTATCCTAAAAAAGCATTTTCCCCATAAATTTCATTCAGAAGACCTATAAATAGAATATGCTATTTAACTCTTTCTTCCCACACTCTGCATGTCCCATGAAAAGCCTCGGTTCCTCCCAATAGGTCTAGAAACAGCCATCTAATTCTATTGGAATCAGTCCTTTTGAAAAGTAATCACCTCTTTTTTTCTTCTTCTCAGTGACTTTCCAGTCTCACTTTCTCATTTATTATAGACATATTTCTATACTTTTCTTTTGTTACCCTGTAAACTTTCATCTTTGAATTTAATCCCATTCACCCATTTTAACTAATATACTATATATAAGAACCATTTCCCATAGCCTCAGCCCTGACTCAGTTCCACACCATTCTCAATAACAAATATAAAAACAGCTACGGCAAACTTCATATTCAAATTGTAGCACTCCTCTTAGATCTCAGTATGTAGGCAAACCTCATTAACTAACACGGAGGCTGATGTACTTAACCCATGGGATTTCTCAGGGTTAGAGGCCTTTATTTTGCATGAATTTGCTATGGATGATTATTAATTTCAAGCTCATTAGCATCCATAGCAGACTTTTATCTGAAAAATGTTTCACATGTTCCCAGCTGTGGCAACGCTCAATGGTAGCTTCCAGACCCTAAAAGAGTTGCAATGGTGTTAAAGGGGCCATGTGGTCAATCTGAAGACTCTCCCACCCCCTGTGGTCCCAAAATTCTCTGGTGATTCATGTGAAACCCCCACCAGACTCCTTCAGGAGAAAATGTTTTTACAAAAATGCTTGTTATTAAGCTCCACCCCTAAAAGTCTTGCCGCCTTTTCCCCCATAATGAGTGAAATCCCAAATGTAGGCCCCCACCCACATCCTCCCAAAATCTCATCGCCTACACAGGCTGGTCTTCTATGGGCAGGAGCAATCACCACTTGCTGCTGCCCCATCGGCACCAACTTGGAAAATGGCAGCAGCTCTTTCACCCCCAAGGAGCGTATGGCATCTGTGCTCCACATTTAAAGTCGAGATATATGGATGGACTAATAGTTTTACAAAATGTTGCTACTCTAGTATTCACTGCATTTTCTAACAATTCTCTGGAAATTTTTAAACTTTATAAATATTTATTTATTTATTTATTTATGTGACATATTTATATTCCACTTATAGAGAGAATGTACTATAAAACAGCCAGGCTTTATCTTGTTTTCACAGTTATAGTCACATGCGCTTCTCAGTTCGCAGCACAAATTTACTTAGAATCATGAATTCATGAACCATACCATTGTGCACACACAGGGGCGGATTTTAAAAGGCCCGCGCGCGCTGGCGTGCCTATTTTGCATAGGCCGCCGGCGCGCGTAAAGCCCCGGGACGCGCGTAAGTCCCGGGGCTTTCGAAAAGGGGCGGGAGGGGGCATGTCCGGGGGCATTCCCGAAACGACGCGGTGTTTCGGGGGCGGGTCCGGGGGCGTGGCGCCGGCCCGGGGGCGTGGTCGAGGCTTCCGGACCAGCCCCTGGGACCGGAGGACGGAGCGGGGCTGCCGGCGACGCACGCAAAGTTAGGGGGGGGGTAGATAGGGCCGGGGGGTGGGTTAGGTAGGGGA
The DNA here is from genome assembly GCF_901001135.1 of Rhinatrema bivittatum. Lineage (NCBI taxonomy): Eukaryota > Metazoa > Chordata > Amphibia > Gymnophiona > Rhinatrematidae > Rhinatrema > Rhinatrema bivittatum. Next base: position 303,212,662 of record NC_042615.1, read on the forward strand.
AGGGAGGGGAAGGTGGGGGGAGGGCGAAGGAAAGTTCCCTTCGAGGCCGCTCCGAAATCGGAGCGGCCTCGGAGGGAACAGGCAGCGCGCGCTGGGCTCGGCGCGCGCAGGTTGCACAAATGTGCACCCCCTTGCGCGCGCCGACCCCGGATTTTATAAGATACGCATGGCTATGCGCGTATCTTATAAAATCCAGGGTACTCTTGTTCGCGCCTGGTGCGCGAACAAAAGTACGCGATCACGCAAGTATTTAAAATCTACCCCACAGGATGTATAGCAATTGTCCACTGAATCCCGCATCCCTTTGGACTCATATCTCTCTGGAACAGACATAATGATGCCAAATACATAACAATTATTATTGTGCTGGTATACTGTGTCTGCGAGTACATACGTTTGTCACAAAATGTGGGTTCTAATGCTTTTTGTTCTCTTTATCCTTCACTGCCTATTCCATTTTCTCCTTCTAGAATTTGAAGCAATTCTTACCACATTCTGGAAAGAATTTAAAGTCTATGAAAATAAATGGAACATGACAGAGCAATAATTATATTTTGTAATTCACTGCAAAACATACAATATATAAAATAGTTGTCTATTATTCAGTCAAATGCAGATAATCATTAGGGATGTGGGTCATGCTGATAATAATAGCTGTAATATTTTTAAATTATATGTAATCATGCCTTTACATAAAAAAAAAAATCATTGTTCAACTATGGGCACTCCCCCCAATATTCTTCACTCAAATAAGGCTAAGATTAGTATGGGGAGGTTTTCTTTTTTGTGATTAACCCTTTCATTTGAGGGGACTATATGCAATAGATATCTTTTTTTAATATTCCTTATTATATATATATATAAATATATATATATATATATATATATATATATATATACACACATATATATACACACACACACATATACAAATAATGAAAACATAAAGGGGTAGATTTTTAAACTTACATGCATGCATCCATGTGCGCGTGCTTCCCGGCGTGCGCACATGGATGCGCCGATTTTATAACATGTGTATGCCGGCACGCGCATGTTATAAAATCCGGGGGCTGTGCGCACATTTGCGCCTGATTTTATAACTGCACGGGCATGTGCGAGTGGCGCGCACAAGGGTGGGGGGGACTTATGCAATTTTCACGCAGCGACGCATCCCAGCCTTCCCCAGTTTTCTCCCGGTCCGCTCCAAAAAATAGCAGATGTCTGATATGCTGAAAACCAAGGTGTTAGGAAAACTATTGAAAAATATATTTTAAACAACTATGCTCTAACAATTTTCATTTTTACAAAAATGCATCCCACTCAATTGTAGAGTTTAATCCAGCAAGTGCTTAAGTGTTCCATTTAAACGGGTACATTTTAAATGGGCCATGCTCACGCTGCACGCATCTTAAAGAGGCTCAACCACACGTGTAACCCCCATTATGCATCAAAGTGCCAGGCCCAGATAAAGGGGCGATCCGGGGGGCAGGGAAGGGCGAAGCAAGAGGCGGCTAGTACAGCGATCATTTACCGCTGTGCCGGGGAAGCACGCGCTAGCAGCCTGCCAGCATGCACAAGTTACTACTGCTCTGGAAGAGGTGCAACAGGTAAAATAATATTTTGGGGGTTAGATATAGGGGGCGGGGAGGAGAGGGGAAGGGGAACGGAGGTCAAGTAGGTGGGTTGTAAAGTTCTCTCCCAGTTCGCTCCTTAATTAGAGCAGACTGGGAGGGAACTGGGAGAGGCCCGATCTCATCCCCGCGTATACTTTTTAAAAATTAGGCCCCCCACCCCCCCGCGCATGCCGTCCACACATGCACGCGTGGATTATAAAATCCGGCATGCTTGTGCGTGCAGCCCACCGATTTTACGCACATGTTATAAAATCGGCATGTCCACGTATGCATGCCGGGAAGGGCTCGCACCTTTTAAAATCTACCCCTTTGAGAATAAGCCTGACACGGCCGATGCTTTGCTGAAACAAGCTTTATCAGAGTAGAAACATATTCTTTAAGAAAGTTATCAGCCTATCATATGACGATGACCGTCCCTCTTATCCCCTCAAGTGCACCCCCTCCAACCACCCAGGAACCTCAATCAACACGGGAGTGCCACAGATCTCACAAATCTCACTCACTCCATCCACAAGAAACCTAGGAGTAACAATTGACAGCCAACTCAACTTTCAACGACACATCTCCAATACAATTAAGGATGGATTCTTCAAACTCCAAACCCTGAAAAAACTTAAACCCCTTCTCCAAGCGCACGACTTCCGAACAGTCCTTCAATCAATTATCCTCTCAAAACTCGACTACTGCAACTCCCTTCTCATCGGCCTACCAGAAATCCACATCAGACCCCTCCAAGTTCTACAAAATGCCGCCGCCAGAATCATCACCAACAACAAAAAATCCTCCCACATCACACCTACCCTCAAAGAACTCCACTGGCTACCCATCACACAAAGAATCCATTACAAAACACTCACCCTCATGCACAAAAAAATACACAACAACAAATGAACTGGCTAAACAACGCAATACATCCACACCCCACACAAAGAACCCTCAGATCCACCAACACTGGCCTCCTAGCCATCCCCAATCTCAAATCTGCACACCTCAACGCAACCCGCAAACGAGCCATAACAATAGCGGGACCCACCCTATGGAACACCCTCCCCACCTGTCTCAGAAATGAACCATCACTGCAAACCTTCAAAAAACACCTAAAAACATGGCTGTTTTTAAAAGCCTTCCCACCCGACCCTTAACCTGCCCGAACGCAACCCACCTCATCCCATACTCAAGTCTTCTCACCCCCCTGAATCCCTCACTCCGCTACTTCCTCCCACCCCACCTTCCTCCCACCCCACCTTCCTCCCACCCCCCCTCCCTTCCCTCATCCCCCCCACCTCTATTCCTAAATTACCTACCCAACAAGTCCCTTATCCCAATTTTATTTTATCAACAACACATTCATGTACATATGTTATTTTCTATAACCTTTTGTTATATCCTATAACCTTTTGTTCCATGTACCACTGTTATAATATGTTATAATTGTTTTTTGTAAAATAGGGCGGACTACGCCCTATTCCCTTGGTTATCTGGAAACCGATGTGATATCTCGATTGAATGTCGGTATATAAAAGAAATAAATAATAATAATAATAATATGTCCAGACCGGTGTTGGTCTTATTCTCAAAGTGGTATCATCAGGGCTGCTCTCTTTTTTTACATGCATTTAACAAAAATAATTTTAAAAGAATATATGCTTAAACCACTTTGCTGAATAAGGTGAATGATAGAACTGATAGGGCGACTCAGTTATGTTGAACACTCAGACAGGCTTGCTTTACACCTTCAATTTAAATTTGCCTTAAACATTCTTATTGAGTTTGCACTGCTGACCATATTTGATTTACAACTGTTTGTGGTATCTCTCAAATCTTCATCAGGCAGATCAATATCTAGCAAAAGAACACAATTTCATTGCACATTATCTCTTTCAATAGGAAAACAGCATACAGCACCACCTCTATCAGAACATACCAATGTATTGGCATTTTTTATTTGGCGCTAAGCTCTGGAAAGGACTAGAAATGAATTCATAATATAGACAAACAGCTGATGAGGACTTGACAATTCAGAATCAAGTGAATCTGATATTTCACAATCAACTGTCAGCTCAATATCAAATAGATTAAATGGCCGATTTTCTCAGTGGAAGGGGGTAGACAGTGGAGTGCCTCAAAGATCTGTACTTGGACCAGTGCTTTTCGGTATATGTATAGATGATCTGGAGGGGAATACGACGAGTGGGGTTATCGACTCAGTTTGCGGATGATACAGAGTTATTCAGAGTAGTTGAATCACAGGCGGGTTGTGATACATTGCAGGAGGACTTTGCGAGACTGGAGGATTAGGCATCCAAGTGGCAGATGAGGTTTGATGTGGACAGGTGCAGGATGTTGCATGTGGGGAAGAATAACCCTTGCTGTGGTTACATAATGTTGGGTTCCGTGTTAGAAGCTGCCACCCAGGAGGGAGATCTGGGCATCATGGTGGATAGTGCTTTGGAATCATCGGCTCAGTGTGCTACAGTGGTCAGAGGGGCAAACAGAATGTTAAGAATTATTGGGAAGGGAATGGTTGATAAAACGGAAAATGTTGTGATGCCTCTGTGTTGCTCCATGGTGAGACCGCACCTTGAATGCTGTGTACAGTTCTGGTCACCGCATCTCAGGGGGGATGTAGTTGCGATGGAGAGGGTGCGGAGAAGGGCAAACAAAATGATAAAGGGGATGGAACGGCTCCCCTATGAGGAAAGGCTGAAGAGGTTAGGGCTGTTAAGCTTGGAGAGGAGATGGCTGAGGGGGGATATGATAGAGGTATTTAAGATCCTGAGAGGTCTTCAAGGAGTAGATGTGAATCAATTATTTACACTTTCGGATGGTGGAGGGACTGGGTGACATTCTATGAAGTTAGCAAGTAGCACATTTAGGACTAATAGGAGAAAATTCTTTTTCACTCAACACATGATATTGTTCTGGAGTTTGTTGCCAGAGGATGTGGTTGGTACAGTTGGTGTGGCTGGATTCGGAAGGGGTTTGGATAGGTTCTTGGAGGAGAAGTCCATTAACGGCTATTAATCAAGTTTACTTAGGGAATAGCCACTGCTATTAATTGCATCAGTAGAATGAGATCTTCTTGGTGTTTGGGTGATTGCCAGGTTCTTGTGGCCTGGCTTGGCCACTGTTGGAGGTGAGATACTGGGCTTGATGGAACCTAGGTCTGATCCAGCATGGCAATTTCTTATGTTCTTATGTCAATCTCATGATTGCCACCCAGTGAAGATACAGTCCTAATATAATTGACATTGAGTTGAAAGCTGATTGTAAAATGTCAGTTTCAACTGATTGTGAAGTGTCGAGTCCTCATCAGCTGTGTGTCTATATTATGACTTTATTTCCAGTCCTTTTCAGAGTTTAGGGCTAAAGAAAACAATGCTGACATACTGCATTGGTTTGTTCTGTTGATAGAGGTGGTGCTGTATGATATTTTTCTATTGAAAGAGATAATGAACAATGACATTGTGTTCTTTTGCTAGATATTGATCTACCTTAACAAGTAAAGCATTAGATACATACATATTTATTCATTTTTTCTTTTAGATGTACTTGTGTGAGGATGTTTCTAGGCTAATTGGTAACCTTTGGGACTCAATATTTTCTTAGATATCTCTGTAAATGTCTTTTGAAATACATTTTCTATGATCTCAAGCAGTTAAAAGTTTTCTGATGAATAAAGTATTTGTAACACCAGGTGTTGCCTCTTCTGTACAGTTATTCTTCCTTGTGGAGCCACTGGGGAGAGTGGAGAGGAGAAAGGATATAGCTATATAATTGCAAGAGTATATTTTGTATGGTGTGGTATTTTGCTTTATCTTTGTTAGAGATAGCTTTTTCTGTTTTGCTTTCATTTCTGTTTCCTGGCTCTCCCTTTTTAGGTAGAGGGACTGGAAATGGGGCTCGGAAACATTGATATGTTGCACAATTATTATAGCAAAAAAAATAGAAGCAGTTGATTTGTATTTTTTATCATTTATCTTAGACTCCTTCTTATTAATATACATGTGATACTATGAGAGAAGTCCTTGGCTTAGTGAGGGTGCCGGAGGACAGAAGGAGTCTGGCCTCACAAACCATGTTTTATTATTTACAAAAGACAAATCAGCAGAAAAGAAAGTCTCCTTATCTCAGAGGCTTCTCTCAGTCTTAGCATACTGTCTTCTGCTTTCATCTCCTGTCCAGGGCCCCCTGTTTTTCCCTGGGACTGAGCTTTGATTCCTCTCCCCAGGGAAATGCCCTGTGACTTGGCTTTCCTTCTGGGTGTCCCTTAAAGTAGACTGGACTAGATAATTGAATTGGTTCTTTAAGGTATTATAGTAATAGTTTTCATTTTTCTTTATCTCGATATATTTCTTTTTGCAAATTATAATTTGCATGTATCTTTGAACTTTTTTTCAATTAATATAAAATTAAATGTACTTGTATATGAATTATTCAGTCAAAACAGTATGTATGTAAGCTGAATTTAAAACATGCTCATGCAAGGGACATTCACAGTTTTTCCAATTAGTCCACCGGTTTGCCTAGTCAATATTGAGATCTTCCATACCCCTCTGGTTCTTCATCCTGCATGCTCCCCAGTTGACCCATACCCCCCACCCTGCACTTTAAGCCCTAAAACGTGAGATCTACAGATTTGATACTTATCAGGAACAACAGTAAAGTTATGTGGCTAACAAGGCGCTGCCCACTGTGGCTTCTGGTTTTGAAATATGGAGTTACGTACATAAGTGTTGGCCCCACCCCCAAAATGTCCATGCCCCTCCCCTTTTCTGCCCCTTTATTTTTGGCCTGCATATGGGTATATATGCATGTAAATTGTGGCTTTTAAAATCTGTGTTGCTCACATGTGGGCATTTTTGTGCAAGCAATACTTTTAAAATCGACTTCTTAAGGCTTACATTTTTTTGACTTTCCTCACAGAAGTAGATTTCCATAATACTGAAAGTATGATAAAAACAATAGTACTGTGAAATCCTTAATTTATTAATTATTGTTATCATTCTTCAAGCTGTATTCCTACTTCATAAAGAAGTAAAAATTACTGTTTATTATTATTTATCTTGTTCCAGTGGCAAGTAAGTTTGAGAATAAAAGGTCATACTCAAAATGCAACACATAACACATAAAGTGCACCATGCTGGTTCAGATCATAGGTCCATCAAACTCAGCCTCTTGTCTCTGATAGCAGAAATCCCAAAAAGTAGATCCAATTTGTTATTGCTCATTCCTAGGAATAACAGGTGAGATCCCCAGAGTCACCTAGTTAATAACTTTTTATGGACTTTTCCTCTAGGAACTTCTCCAAACCCCTTTTTAAACCGAGGTATGCTAGTAACATTGACTAGAGATGTGAATCGTGTGCCCGATCGTCTTAACGATCGGGTTCGGCTAGAGGGGGGAAAAAATCTGATCGTGGGTGATGTGGGCGATGAGAATCGGAATTGGTTCCGATTCACATCGTTATTTTTTTTGTAGTGAGGCCCGACCCTTTTTTTGTAGTGAGGCCCGACCCTTTAAAATTAACCCCTTACCTTCACCCACCCTCCCGAACCCCCCCCCCCAAACTTTATACGATTACCTGGTGGTCCAGTGGGGGCGCGGGGACCGATCTCCCGCTCTTGGGCCATCGGCGCTATTTTAGCTACCACTCAAAAATGGCACCGATGGCCCGATAAAAAAAAAACCCACCCGACCCTTTAAAAACGACACCCTCCCGAGCCCCCCAAAACATACCTGGTGGTCTAGTGGTGGTCCCGGGAGCGATCTCCCGTTCTCAGGCCATCGGCTGCCACTCATAAAGATGGCGCCGATGGCCCTTTGCCCTTACCATATGACAGGGTATCCATGCCATTGGCCGGCTCCTGTCACATGGTAGGAGCACTGGATGGCCGGCGCCATCTTTAAAGATGGTGGCGGCCATCTTTACGATGGCGGCAGCCATCTTTAAATACGGTGATGGCCATCTTTAAAGATGGCGGTGGCCATCTTTACGAAGGCGGTGGCCATCTTTAAAGATGGTGCCGGCCAGCCAGTGCTCCTACCATGTGACAGGGGCCGGCCAATGGCACGGATACCCTGTCAAATGGTAAGGGCAAAGGGCCATCGGCAACATCTTTATGAGTGGCAGCCGACGGCCTGAGAACGGGAGATCGCTCCTGGAACCACCACTAGACCACCAGGTATGTTTTGGGGGGATCAGGAGGGTGGGGGAAGCTAAGGGGTCATTTTTAAAGGGTCAGGTGGGTTTTTTTTTTATCGAGCCATCGGCGCCATTTTTGAGTGGCAGCCAAAATGGCGCCGATGGACCGAGAGCGGGAGATCAGTCCCTGCGCCCCCACTGGACCACCAGGTACTCGTAAAAAGTTTTGGGGGTGGTTTGGGAGGGTGGGGGAAGGTAAGGGATTCATTTTATAGGGTCGGAGTGGGTTTAGGGGTTTTTTTGGTGTGCCGGTTTTCCCCGCCCTCCCCCGATTTACAATTTTTCACAAAAAATCGGGGGAATTTCTATTGTATCACGACTCTTAACGATTTTTGACGATTTAAAATATATCTGACGATTGTTTTAAATCGTCAAAAAACGATTCACATCCCTAACATTGACTACATCCTCAAGCAACAAATTCCACAGCTTGATTTTGCATTGTGAAAAAATACTTTCTCCAGGTTATTTTAAATCTGCTACCCATTAATTTCAAGGAATATCCCTACTCCTAGTACTATTTCAAAGGGTAAAGAACCATTTCTTATTTACCTGTTCCACCCCATTCATGATTTTATAAACCTCTATCATATACCCTCTCAATCATCTCTTTTCCAAGCTGAAAGATCCACCTGTTTAATCTATCTTCATAAGGGAGCCTTTCCATCTCTCTTACTAATTTTGTTGCCTTTCTCTACATTTTCTAATTTTGCTGTATCGTTTTTGAGATGGGAGTGACCAGAACTGCACACAATAATTATGGTGCTGTCACACTTTAACTAAAGTGAAACATAGCTGCTGGCATTAACAATTAAAAGGAAATAGTGCAGCTTTTAAACTAACCATGTGGGAAACCCAACAGTTGCTCAGGAGCACACAGTTTGGAGCAAGGTATCCACAAAGGATACCTTGAAACAAAGGAAATTAGACTGTCATTTATATGAAACTGTGGAAAAAACTGTTTCTAACACTAGTAAGAGGGATGTGAAAAAGAATTAGAGCTTAATGTTCAGTAGTGCAGGGTGTTGATAAATTATCTCAAAGTTAGCCAGATAAATATATCCAGCTATCTTTAGGACTGTTTCATGCAGTCCTAAAGTTATCCGGCTAACAGTCACAAGGTACTGAAAATTGGCATTTATCCTGCTAACTTAGCTGGAGAATGCCGCCACCCCACCCCTGAGATGGCCTGATAATTTTGTATCCAGATAAGAAGTTATCCGGTTATCTAAGGGGCAGTGAACACAGGCCCAGCGCAATTGGGTGTGCAAACCATGCAATCGCCCGGAGCGGTACACCCAGGAAGACAGTGGGCCAGCCGGTTGGCGGGTCAGCAGCAGCAGAGGACAGAGAAAGCGCCACCATCAGAAGAGGGTATGAGCTCATATCCTCTTCCAGCGTCCGAAGAAACAGAGGGCTGCCTGCACCACCGAGTGTGTGTGTGTGTGGGGGGGGGGGGGGGCAGCGCAGCAGCAGGGGGGGGGTGCGGCTGCATGGGGGCAGCAGCAAGGACTCTATGCACAGGTCGGTGCAGAAGCTAGTGCCAGCCCTGAGTGATTTTTAAATCCTGATATTTGCCAAGTGAAGTCTGAACTTAGGCAAATGGCACCAGAAGCCTAAAAAATAAGATTTGAGAGTTAGAGTGTGTGGCACTAGATGAAGAATTTGATATAATAGGCATCTCAAAGACCTGGTGGAAAATGGACAAGCAATGGAACATGGTGATAACAAGGGTACAAAATAAATACATCAAAATGATAGCATATAAAAGTGGCACAATATCAAGTAAGATACAGATTCTGAAGGAATAACTTGTCTTGCATATTCAGTGATATAAACATCCTGCTGAATATTATCTGGATACATGTATCTGGCTAACTAAGTCATAACCGGCTATGAATATAACCTGTTAGGTTTTATAGTTATAGACCTTGCGTGGCCATCTAACTTGCTACTTATCCGGATATGTTTATATAAAGAATATGAGGTCTCCACCAAATGGCCCTAGTGCCCAGCTTTCGATTTTAGTCCATCTGCATTGCAGGCTATACAATTTAATACTCCTCCTCCCCCAGAGGCTTGAAGAAATAGGCAGTGGAGGTAGACCATGCAATTAGGAGGCAGGGTAATTTTGCTTTTGAGGGAGAAGGAAGTTTTTCAGTGTGCTCTCCAAGTTAGCACGAAGAGGGAGAGACACCGCCCTGCCAGGTCCTCAGAAATGGACTGGAGGGAAGAGAGAGAAGCTGAAGGAGTTTCACAGTTTTTCTGAATTTATTTCACAATTTTTGCCCTGATCCTTCTGGCAGAAGAAATCCCACTCAGTGGGTCAGGAAGAAGCTGTGTGCCTCTTCGCCTAGTCAAAGATGGGGTTGCAGTGACTGTGCAGAAAGAAGAGAAGTGTATTGAAAATAGACTGAATTTTTACTACCAAAAGGGAAGGAAGCTGTTTCTGCTACCCTTCCTTGTCCCGAGCTGGAAGCTGTAAGGACTGCCTTCAGTGTTAGGCCTTTCCTCTAGTATCTATTCTAGTATCTATTCTTTTGAAGAGGAGTCGATGGGAGAAGGAAGGAGAGCACCTGGAGATCCCGAATCGGAGTTTCCACCCTGGGACATGGGTCACAGGCAAGTGAAGATAGGGAGTGCTCTTCTGGACATCAGGAACTGTGGGGAAGGAATTGTCCACTCTGGTTAGGATACCTCAGCCCCCTTGGGACTGATATTCATTCTAAACCACGGATGGATTACAATTCCCAAGTTTCAGTAAAAAGGGACACTTCCACAGAGGAATACATCATTTAAACTTGTGCTACATCAAAGACAAGGAATCTGGATGTATATGAACATTTTATTTATTCACTTTATTGATTTTCATAGAATTAATATCAGTAAATATTATTTTGAACACCCATCCAGCATGTCTTACCTGTTTTATCCAGGTACCTGTCCCAAAGAGCAAGAGCAACACATACACACACACACACACACATAAGTTTTCCCTTGCCTGGACCATGAAGGTTAATCTTCAAACCCACAGAAAGAATGCCCCCCCCCCCCCGGGAAAAAGAAGAATTAGGAAGAAAACAGAAGAGCTAGCCCACGAAAAGAAATTATTTTTATGGTCCTTTGGAAACAGTACTATTCCCCAAAAAACTGGCTACATTTAAAAGATATTTAGGTAAGTAGCGTTGTCAGTATGTACTCACTCAGGAGCAGCCATGGGTTAGGAACAGATGGCAACACAAAAGAACCAGGCCAAATACTGGCTGGTTCCACACAGGCAGACAGTTTATTTACAGGTAAATAAAAATCCAGCACAAAGGCCACTTGTCTCAGCAGTCTCTTGGGTTAACAAAGCATTCAAAGGTATGCAGTTTTTGCAATGGCTTCCGGCCTTCTCCCTAGGGCCCTCCCCACCCTTCTGGGTCATGCCTTCTTATTCTAGGCTTCAGGGATCCTCCATGGGCCCAGAATCCCTTGCTGACTTGGGACTTAAGGAAGACTGGGCTAGACATCTGTGGCTGGTCCTTTAAGGTGTTCTGAAGGAGTTTTTTATATATTCCCTCATTATATCCTCGCCCTCAGCTCAGCCTTAACAGGGTGAGCATCTGCCTGTACTAGGGACATCTCTCTAGACAAGAAATCCATTTTGGTGTTTTGCTTTCCTGCCCGATGTCGGATCTTATAGCTCAAGGGTTGCAGGATTAGCAACCATCTCATTACCCTCACATTGGATTCCATAGGAACGGTTAACGATTCATCACAAGCGTGAACTGCCAACCCAGCAGTTAGAAGCAAAAAGTCTCTAAGACCCACTTAACTGCCAAGGCCTCCTTCTTGATTGTCAAGTAATGCCTCTCGTGCAACATCAGCTTCTGGCTAATGTACGCCATGGGGTGTTCTTGGCCATCCAACTCTTGGATTAAGACTGCTCCTAATCCTACCTCTGAGGCATTGGTTTGCACCATGAAAAGTTCAGTGAAGATTGGACTTATCAAGACTGGTTCGGCACATATTGGCTCATTCAGAACCTGGAAAGCCTTCTCTGCTTCAGCAGACCATTGAACCTTTTCTGGTGCTTTCTTTAACCTGAGCTGGGTGAGAGGTTCTACATTGGCTGCCAGTGCAATCAGGAATCCACTACACAGTTCTAATAGTAATATTCAACATAATCAATGACAGAAACTCCTGCTTATTAAGTGTGACTCTCCAACCATACACACCACAGCAAACACTTAGACCACAAAACAAAGGACTATTAACCGTACCCACACCATGGAGTACTCATCTGACAAATAAGAGAACAAATGTTTTCTATAGTAGCCCCAAGCTGTGGAACTCTCTACCTGAGTCATTATATTTGATCACTGAAAGAAAGAGCTTCAAATGTGAGCTGAAATCATGGCTTTTCAAAAATACATAAAACAACGGCAGAAAATTACACATATATTGTTTGATGAACAAGCAACAATTATCAAGAGATGTAAAGAGCTTCGTGAAGGTTATTTAAAAGGAACTTAATCATCACAAATTATTAGGGATGTGCATTCGTTTGCGACGAAATAGGAAATAAAATGATATTTCCTATTTCGTCGCATTTTGGGAGGGCAACAAAACAATAAGAAAACCCACAAAATTTTGTGTGGTTTTCTTATCGTACTTCGGGGGGGGGGGGGGGGAGGGAGAGAAAGGGCACATTAAAAAAGACAAACCCCAAACCCTTCAAATTTAATTAATTGCAACACCCCCACCCTCCCGACTCCCCCAAGACTTGTCCGACCCCCCCCCCTCCAAGACTTACTGAAAGTCCCTGGTAGTCCTGTGGGGTCCCGGGAGCGATCTCCCCCTCTTGGGCTATCGGCTGCCACTAATCAAAATGGTTCCGATGGCCCTTTGCTCTTACCATGTGACAGGGGCTATCGGCGCCATTGGTTGGCCCCTGTCACATGGTAGGAGCAATGGATGGCCCGTGCCATTTTTTAATGATAATGATGTCATGCTGTACAATGTGGGTTTGCTTTGGTAGGTTTGAGAAGACATCCTTGATTTGCTTCACTAGCTGCTTTAAGTTGGTTTCCTGGGTGGTGGTGAATTCCTCTCCAAAAAGAATATGGATTTGGTACACTTCAGAAATGACCTCTGGGCCAAAGTCTTCCTCTTGTACCAGTCCACAGATCAGAGGAACCCATTTCTACGAAAGATTTATGTTGTAGGTCTGAGTTTTTATTTGTTTATCTGGCTAGGCTATTTTGTTGGCAACTGGGCCTGTCTTCTGTAAGACTTCATATGGGCCATGCCATCAGGATAATAACTTGCTTTTCAAAGATGGGAGGAGGACCAGGATGTGGTCTCCTGATCAGTCAAGATTTTCTTGGGCAGCCCAAGATGGGAAAAAAAACTCCATTAGAGCAATTGCCACCATCTGGGTCTTTATATTCCGTATGGGTATTGCCTCTGGATATCTCATGGCATAGTCAAGTAGTCCTAGGATGTACTTATTTCCCCAGGCATATCTCTCTAGAGGCACCATAAGGTCCATGCATACACTCTCAAAAGGGGTCTATAATGGGTATTGGTATAAGAGGTGCCACCCATACCCCTGTTGGTTAGTTAGTTGACAGGTAGGGAAGGATTGGCAACACAACTAGACCTGTTGGTGCATGCCTTGTTAATAGAATTGTGTCAATATTCTCTCTTGGGTTTTTTCCTCCCTCAGGTGACCCCCTAAAAGGTGGCTGTGCATTAGTTACAGGACCATTTGGTAATATGCTTTGGGAACTAGGAATTGTTCTATCAATTCCACCTCCAAATTTCATTTTGTGACTTGGAAAGTTAGGTCTCCTTCATTACATAACAAGGAAGAGTAGGATCATTAACTCCTGCTTCCTGGACTAGCTTCCCATCCACCCTCTGACTTTGTTCTCGTGTTGAGTTAAAGGACACATCTCCCCTCTGGGCCCATCTCAAATTCCATGTGTCTCCCCCGTTTCCACTCAAATGGGTTAGGTATGTCATTCTGAGTGACTGTCTGTCCTTCCCCTGACTCTGACTCTTCCTCCCCTGTCACTCTGGCATTTGCAACCTAACTATATTTTTCTCATTGACATTGCCTCCATGATTTAGGTAACTTAGAGTCTTTATTATACAGGTCTGTATCTTCTAAAGGGAAGAGCTTCTAAAGGGAAGAGCTCAGGAAACATCCATTCTTCATTACTGGGCTTGGGTGAACCTGACATGAATTGGTTCCACAGGATTTTGAACTTTGGACAGACTCATTCTATCAATACAGAATAGGGAAACCAAGGAGGAACTCGCACTTCTATCTTGTCATGGCTGACCGGGGTCTTCAGTTGCACTTGACTTGTTGGACATTGCTGTTTGTTCCTGTGGATACATGCCAGGGTCATGGTTCTTTCATAATCAATTTTGATTTGCTTTACTAACTCTCTATGAATGAGCATCTTCACACTCCCAGAGTTCACTAATGCTCGAGTCATAGAGCCGTCTAACTCAATAGGAATCACAAATGCAGAGGCTCCCTGGCTGGCTATATTCATAAAATCACAATAATGTGAGACCATGAAGTTAACGTCCATTTGGCTCTTCTTCCCTGCAGAGGCAGTCTCTGGCAAAATGGAACTTCTCTGCACAGCTAAAACATGATGGACCAGTGAGAGTTTGCATTTCAGGTGAAAAGTCTGGCTGTCGGGGCCTCCTGCCCTTACCTGTAACAGGTGTTCTCACAGGACAGCAGGATGTTAGTCCCCACGAAACCCACCTGTCTTCCCGCGGAGTTGGGTTCATTTACATTTTCTTATTTTATTTTCTGCACGTACTTTTTACTATAAGATGAGACTGAAGGGGGACCCCTGCTGGATGCTAGGTCAGTGCATTGCTGGGCATGTCCAGTAGGTGCCAGTCAAAGTTCTGGAAACTTTGACAAAAGTGTTCCGTGATTGGGCTCAATCCTGATGATGTCACCCATATGTGAGGACTAACATCCTGCTGTCCTGTGAGAACACCTGTTACAGGTAAGCAACTCTGTTTACTACCATCCACCTGGCCAAGATGGTTAGATGGACAGTGAAATGCTAAAAGAAATTAGGGAAGCTAACCAAATTGGTAGTGCGGTAATAATGGGAGATTTCAATTACCCCAATATTGACTGGGTAAATATATCATTGGGATAAAATTCCTGGATGGAATAAATGACAGATTTGTGGAGCAATTGCTTCAGAAACCAATGAGAGAGGGAGCAATTTTAGATCTAATTCTCAGTGGAGCACAGGATTTGGTAAGAGTGGTAATGGTGGTAGGGCTGCTTGGCAAAAGTAATCATAATATGATCAAATTTGAATTAATGATTGGAAGGGGGACAGTAAGCAAATCCATGGCTCTCATACTAAACTTTCAAAAGGGAAACTTTGATAAAATGACAAAAATAGAAAAAAACTGAAATGAGCAGCTACAAAGGTAAAAAGTGTGCAAGAGGTGTGATCATTGTTAAAAAATGCCATTCTAGAAGGCAAAACGATTACCGACATGGTTAAAAGGCGAGGTGAATGAAGCTATTTTAGCCAAAAGATCTTCATTCAAAAACTGGAAGAAGGATCCAACAGAAGAAAATAGGATAATGCATAAGCATTGGCAAGTTAAATGTAAGACATTGATAAGACAGGCTAAGAGAGAATTTGAAAAGAAGTTGGACGTAGAGGCAAAAACTCACAGTAAAAACTTTTAAAAATATATCCGAAGCAGAAAGCCTGTGAGGGAGTCAGTTGGACCGTTAGAGATCGCGGGGTTAAAGGGGCACTTAGAGAAGATAAGGCCATCGCAGAAAGATTAAACTATTTCTTTACTTAGGTGTTTACTGAAGAGGATGTTGGGGAGACACCCGTACCAGAGAAGGTTTTCATGGGTAATGATTCAGATGGACTGAATCAAATCATGGTGAACCTAGAAGATGTGATAGGCCTGATTAACAAACTGATGAGTAGTAAATCACCTGGACCGGATGGTTTATACCCAAGGGTTCTGAAGGACATAAAAAATAAAATTGGATAAAAAAATTTCAGACCTATTAGTAAAAATTTGTAATCTATCATTAAATTCATCCATTGTACCTGAGGACTGGAGGGTGGCTAATGTAACCCCAATATTTAAAAAGGGCTCCAGGGGAGATCCAGGAAACTACAGACCAGTTAGCCTGACTTCAGTGCCAGGAAAAATACTGGAAAGTATTCTAAATATCAAAATCACAGAACATATAGAAAGACATTGTTTAATGGAAAAAAGTCAGCATGGCTTTACCCAAGGGAAGTCTTGCCTTACAAATCTGCTTCTTTTTTTGAAGGAGTTAATAAACATGTAGATAAGGTGAACCAGTAGATGTAATATATTTGGATTTTCAGAAGGTGTTTGACAAAGTTCCTTATGAGAGGCTTCTAGGAAAAATAAAAAGTCATGGGATAGGTTGTGATGTCCTTTCGAGGATTACAAATTGGCTAAAAGACAGGAAACAGAGGGTACGATTAAATGGACAATTTTCTCAGTAGAATGGTGTGGGCAGTGGAGTGCCTCAGGGATTTGTATTGAGACCCATACTTTTCAATATATTTATACATCATCTGGAAAGAAATACGAAGATTGAGGTAATCAGATTTGTAGAAGATACATTATTCATAGTAGTTAAATCACATGCAGATTATGATAAATTGCAGGAAGACCTTGTGAGACTGGAAAATTGGGCATCCAATTAATGTGGATAAGTGCAAGGTGATGCATATAGGGAAAAATAACCCTTGCTATAGTTACACAATGTTAGGTTCCATATTAGGAGCTACCACCCAAGAAAGAGATCTAGGCCTCATAGTGAATAACACATTGAAATCACCAGTTCAGTGTGCTGCGGCAGTCAAGAAAGCAAACAGAATGTTGGGAATTATTAGAAAGGGAATGCTGAATAAAACGGAAAATGTCATAATGCCTCTGTATCGCTCCATGATGAGACTGCATCTTGAATACTGTGTACAATTCTGATTGCCACATTTCAAAAAAGATATAGTTGGGATGGAAAAGGTACAGAGAAGGGCAACCAAAATGATAAAGGGGGTGGAACAGCTCCCCTATGAGGAAAGACTAAAGAGGTTAGGACTTTTCAGCTTGGAGAAGAGACGGCTGAGGGAGGATATGATAGAGGTGTTTAAAAGCATGAGAGGTCTAGAATGAGTAAATGTGAATCAGTTATTTACTCTTTCGGATAATAGAAGGACTAGGGGACATGCCATGAAGTTAGCAACTAGCACATTTAAAACAAATTGGAGAAAATTATTTTTTACTCAATGCACAATTAAGCTATCGAATTTGTTTCCAGAGGATATGGCTGGAGAAGTTAGTGTAGCTGGGATTAAAAAAAGGTTTGCATAAGTTCCTGGAGGAGAAATCAATTAACTGTTGTTAATTAAGTTGACACATATAGATTTTAAAAATGTTACTCACACAAAAATGGCTCCATGCACACGTATGTGGGCCACAGGTGAGCATTGAGCAATGCAAATTTTATGAAGTTGGGAAGTATAGGTCTAGGCAGAGCCAAGACCTATACATGTACTCTATGAATTTACAAGCCTGTTACTGGACCTGATGTGGTACAAGTTGAGAGTGAGAGAGACTCTTTTAAAGAAACAATATGACACTTTATATATCTACCACTGTAATAGGGGCACTTTCAACTCAGGGTTGTTTTTTTTTTTTTTTTTTTGGGGGGGGGGGGGGCGGCGTTACATTGGTCTGGCTAGGGTGCAAGGTTCTGTAGACCCTTGTAATACTGCTTCCCCCATAGAAAACCCACCCTGAGTTGAAAGTGTCCCTCTTACAGTGTGAGATATTTAGAGGTTCAGATTGTCTCTTTAAAAGAGACTCTCTCTCACGCTCTCCCCTGTCACTTTTGAATACACCTTTAAAGGCTCCAACACATTCACACAATAAGGATATTTTAAATGGTACACACGTACTTGCATACCCAATATAAAATTTAACATATTTTTTTCTCGCGTGCCTAATACGCATGATTATGGGCATACATGTGCTTCTTTTAAAATGTTCTTGTTAGGGAATATCCACTGCTAAGTAATTATTACGAGCATGGATAGCAAGGAATCTACTTAATGTTTGGGTACTTGCCAGGTGCTTGTAACCTGGATTGGCCGCTGTTGGAAACAGGATGCTGCGCTTGATGGACCCTTGGTCTGACCCAGTATGGCAACTTCTTATGTTCTTATGTTTAGGAAATCTCTGGAAAAAGTCTGTAATTGACCTGATACAATTTCCCTAAAGTATCATTTGGGGTATGGCAAGGAAGGCCAGATTTGTAGATTATCTTCCCTTTTTCTGTACCTGTGCTGAGGCAAAATAATCCCTCAATGCCACAAGACAGTCCAGGGCCAGTTCCCCTTCCATTTGTTGGGTGGAGGAAATTAGACATAAGGAAAACTGCTTCCTCCCTGCCACTGTAGTTTCAAAGCCCTTTAGATGAGACACAGAATTTTGATGTTGTCATAGGTTGCCTCCTCGGTCTTGCACAACCAGCCAACAGTTCTCTGCCACATACCAAACAGAGACAACAGTTCTCTGCCACATACCAAACAGAGACAGGTACTTGTACTAAAACAGCTTTATTTGGATGGAGACCATGTGAACTGATAAGCGAATAGGACGCGTGGCTGGCTCACTCTGGGTGCTCTCGCCACTAGGAAATGAAAATCTAGACAAAGCACTGGTTAACAGTTAAAAAACAAATAAATTTGTGGGGACCAGCTTTAGTTTATGGACAGCTTTGCGATAAGAGGCAGCGATGATATGTCGATAAAGCCACAAAGGAAGGATGAAGTTGTGGGGAAGCAGACAGATGATAAAATGGTTCATGGCCCTCCCAGCCGCATGCAGTAATGACCTTTGAAATGAGTGTAGTTAAAGTGCTAGAAATATAGCTGAAACCATCTCTAAGCAAATCGCTACAGGCAATGAAACGCTAAATGAAATGATGCTGCATGTTGAAGACATGCAAAGGATATGTTTGAGCAAATATTTACATATACGGATGTTGAAGGTAGCTATGTCCTAGTAATTGGGAAACTATTTGGAAGGGAGGTTACACTTTGTAATATTTATGCCCCAAAAGCATGCTCCCATAAATCTTTTGAGAATCTAGAAGTGACTGTCTTGGTACACATATGAGGGCCATTGAATATAGCAGGCAAATTTAATTGTGTGAGTGATCCTACCACTGATAAATCCTCAACGACTGAGATGGAAACCTATATGCAGTCTTTAATTAAGATGCAGGATGCCTTGAAAACACAAGTATTGCAATAAAAATCTATGTTAGATGACTTACAGAATCGCTCAAGAAGAAGCAATTTAAGATTTGTGGGCATTCCTGAATCTCTTTCAGATTGTGAAGTACGTAAGTTGCTAGAGGGATGATTGTAAAAGATTTAGGGATGCAAAATCTGAAGGAAAATACCACGTGGAAAGAGTGCATAGAATCAGGCCTCACTTCTCTGGTTTGGTGAGCCCCAGAGTAGTAATTGCTAGATTGCTAAATTTTACCTGCAAGATGGAAATTCTGCAAGCATATCGCAAACATGGAGTATTAATCTATGAGGGATATCAGATTCTAATTTTCTAAGACCATTCCACTTTGTTACCGCAGAAGTAGAAGGTATTCTCCATCTGTGCAGAGCTGTTTAAATGGCAAATAAAGTTTATACTTTACAATATTCTGCATGGCTTAGGGTGACTGACGATGGTTCCTGGTGTATGCTAGAATTAGTCACAGAAGCAAAATTCTTCCTTGCCATGCTTGCAAAAGAATGATAACAACATGGTCTACTACAGTTATGTCACTGAAGTCTCTAGGCACTCCACAGTTCTAGAAATGCTCTGTTATAGGTTTATACTTGCATTATTAGCTAATGAGTTACTGGACTAAGTTCCAAAGAGTATGTGTACATTTACTATTTCCTGGGGGAGTTACATTTGATAAGGGCAAAGGTAGGGAGTGTGGGGGCACCTGTACAGATCATATGTGGTCTCTAATGCTCCTTATGGGGTTGTGCGTTTACTGCTTATGTTATAGGGAGAGGGGGAGAAGGAGGGGGAAGGAAAGAGAATGTAGGATGGAGAGCTGGGCAGAGTAAGTTAGCAGAGTGACAAGTACTTAATCACATGGCAACAAATTTCTTGGGATAGGTTTCTGGTATTGGATTGCATGGGTGATGTATGTGCTGGTGATCTAGGCTGGGGGAAAACTATCAAGTTTGGTGAGGTAACAAAAATTTTAAACAAAGTAAGACTGATTTTGGATTAAATATGTCTGAAAATATTTGTTACCTCTTGGAATGTTGCAGGTCTAGTATCACCAATAAAGAGAAAATGCTTCAATCACTTTGTAGGCAAAAACAAAAAATAAGGGCATATTTTAAATGCCCTGCACACATAAATCCCAACCTTTATGCGTGTGGCTGAGCCTTCAATGCATATCCAGCATAGCTCTCTGCTTCAATGGCAGGGGAGAAAGATCGATACTTCACGCATATCCAGCATAACTCTCTGCTTCAACGGCAGGGGAGGAAGACCAATACTTCACGCATATCCAGCATAGCTCTCTGCTTCAACGGCAAGGGGAATGAAGAAAAGTGGATCTATATACAGACAACAACCAACAAGGACTGAATTACATAGTCTGGGTAAACAAATAAGCAAGGGTGTAGCTTGCTTATTATGGTGGTTACTACCCCTAACTAATTAAGGGCCTCATTTTCCAATATTGCATTGGGATCACATGCTAATAAGCATGTGTATTGCAAATTGTGAAAGGCTGTTATCTCAAGTTGCACTATTAGCCCAATTTGGGGCTACATTGCCAGATTATCGCAGTTCACAATGTTTCCTGACAGGCCTGTTTCAGTATATGAGAGAGAGAGAGAGAGAGAGAGAGAGAGAGAGAGAGAGAGAGAGAGAGAGAGAGAGAGAGAGAGAGAGAGAGATATTTACCATAGTGC